>NC_056743.1:103041676-103230658 GCF_019279795.1 Protopterus annectens | reverse complement strand
TACAAAACAGGAAAATGAAGAAACTGATCAGGGCCAAATTCCCAACAAAAAGTTGAGATCCCTCATGAAATCCTCTAAAGCTAGCTATGAAAACAGAATTGTAGCAGATAGTAAAGACAACCACATGTTCTACATGAGCTACAGAGTGAACTGGCTCCACATGTGTGCCCTTTTCAATCACAGCCTCACCTCAGGCTTTGTCCCTACTGAATGCCGCACTGCTACAGTCATCCCTCTTCACAAAAGATAAGCGACTATAGACCCTGGGAACTATCGCTCCATTAGCCTGACAAGTCTGATATGCAAAGCTATGGAATGCATTATCATGGACCTAATAAACAAGGATATAAGGAATCTCCAAACTCTGGATCCCACACAGTTTGGTTTTGTGAAGGGTTGATCATGCCTGTTCAACCTGGTCGACTTCTTTGAGTCAGTCACCAGAGCTGTGGATGAAGGCAAGGTGGTCCATACAGCCTACTTTGATCTGGCCAAAGCCTTTGATACCATTCCCCACTCAGGAATCATAGAAAAACTCACTAAGCTAGGCATCAACCCCTATATCACTAGGTGGGTTGCAAACTGGCTCACAGAGAGAACCCACAGTGTGAAAGTAACTGACTCCAAGTCAGACTGCCGACCAATCATGAGTGGAGTCCCACATGGTTCAGTCCTGGGTCCTCTCCTGTTTGGTATCTACTTTTCTGAAGTCCAGGCCAACACGAAGGGACTCTGGCTGACAATGTTGGCAGATGATTGCAAGTTGGGAGCTATTATTAACTCCCCAAGTGATGTTGACATCCTACAGAAAGGCCTCATTGAGACCAATGACTGGTGTGAGAACCATGGCCTCAAGCTCAATGTAAAAAAATGTGTCGTCATCCCCTTTGGGAAAAACTCTGTTCCCATGAATTACCATGTCAAAGGTAGTCCAATGAACATAAAAGATCTGGGAACACGGGTTGACAGCATCCTCTCTTTTGCCCACCACATTGCCACTGTGGTCAGAAATTCCTTGTATGTGGCACACCTCATTACTAAGGGTTTTGCATCCAGGAAGAAAGAGGTCATTGTCTCCCTCTACTCTTCCCTCATTAGGCCAATCATTGAGTACAATGCCTCATTTGGCATGTACTTCACTAGACACCTGCAACAACTGCAGGGGCTGCAAAAGTACCTTACAAAGATGATCCTAAGCCTTAAACACGTCCTATATGGACAGACTAAAAAAACTTGAACTATTCTCTGTGACATATCACATGCTTAGAGGCGATCTCTGCTTGACTTACAAAGTCGTGTCTGTCCCAGCTTTGTTAGAAATGCTACATCTAAAGAAATCCCAATTCCCTCTGCACCACATGCTCCAGAGACCTCAACCTCATTACCACAATCAACAGAATATGCTGAAGGGACAGGTTCATAACCCAGAGACTGCCCATGCTGTGGAATAGACTTCCCATACATGTCAAACAGAGCATGTCACTGGCCCTCTTCAAGAGAAATCTTGATGAGTGGATGGGAAATAGAAAATTCATCCTGGGGATCATTCCAGTGGCTCTACTCGACAGAGGCACTGGAAACTAATGGGTGGCACGATGCCATGGTAATCCTGTGGGCTAGGCTTGTAAAGGCTCCAGGGCCATTAGCTTAGTACACACCTATGAACCTATGAATTAGAATGATCAATTTTGTATTACTTGTCTCTTCTGATTAGTATTATTTAAATGGCCTTTAGCAATGACAAGACTCATACATGAAAAAAGAATTATCTTGTTTACAGTTGTTGCATTTCATGTCATATAGTGTATTTTAGTTTATTGAACTTGACTACTTTAATTTCAAAAGTGATAATATATAGTTGATATTAATATTGTCAACGTACTTCATATAATAGTGACAATCAAAATTTTTTAGAAACACATTTTGACAAAAATGAATAAATGTTACTGTTTTTCATAGGTAGTGTATAGGACCTGTTAAGCCGGCTGACGGTTGTTGGTACTCAAGGTTATTTTAAGGGCTATATGTAGGGTTGGGCTTGGGTGATCCAGCATTTACAGGCTGCCTCTGTCTATCACAGACATAGGTGCTAGACCAGGGTAAACTTCCAGCTCCCATCCACTGGTCAAGTTATGCTTGAATTGAATTAGGGAAGAATTCTGCTTCACATGGATAGTAAGCCTGTACTAGAGAAGTTGTCATCTCTGATGTACCTGTCCTACGAACATGTCTATTTTATGTTGCAGATGAGGTTTAGGTCCCTAGAACAAATAGTTCTGATTCTGTTTGTTTTGGAAATGTGAAGCAGGCCCATCAAAGCAGGATCGGGGATGCCTTGTAGGCCAGGCAGAGGTCATCTCTTAGTGGTCTGTAGGAGAGAAGAGTGCAGGGAAAGGGCTTAGAGGTGATTGACAGCAGGCATGTTGTTTATGCCCTGCATTCGATATGTACCTGACCAGGCATGTGCAACAACTGGGCTCCTCACAAAAAGAAGGGCTCAGTGACTGATATGATGTGGGCTGAGGACAGCAGTACAATGACATGCTTGGACCTAGATGCCTTACGCTTGCTTATGTTTGACCAACACAGAATTATTTTCATACTATTATAGAGACATGGTGGTTTGAAGGTCAAGTTACTCTACATATGCATTCAAATCCCTGCCTACTAGGCTTTCTCTTAGGGGTGTACTATCAATGTAGTTGTATCCAGGGGTAGCTGTTTTCCCTAAGGATACAATTATGCATTTCTTGGCACTGAGTTTTAAACCATGGCTCTGGCACCAGTTATTGTTCTGCATCAGGCCTCCTTGGAGGGTAGTTGTGTCTTTGGGGGATTCTGTAACTGCACCTAGTTTGCAGTCATCTGCAGACTTCATCACCCAGGAGCCCTTGACATTGGCCTTGACTTTAGAGAACTAGATACCAAAAAGGAGCAGACCCCACCACAGAGCCCTGAGAGACTCCAGTAGTGGCTGGTCTCTTTGTGGAGGTAGACTCTCCCATCTTAACTTCTTGGGTGCTATCTGTCAGCCAACTGGCTATCTAGGGGGTGACATATGGGATTGTATTTCATTTTATGAGTTTGACTACAATGCCCAAGTGCAAATGGCCTGGATAGGCAAGGTAGGCAGTATTCATTTGTACATACTCCAAAGGCAGTTTTGCTTCTATGACCTTTATCTTACAGCTGCTAATGCTGACTAATTCTATAGTTGACTATTGTATGTATATGCATACATACATACATTCATATATGAGTCTGCTAAGCATTTGAACTCTAAGACATAGACAAAATCAATTGGCTGTGCACCTTCACACCCTGCTACTTAAATATACAAACTTTGAGATTGTACTATAGTGGAGAAAAGGCAAATTTCCCAATCTCCACCAACCACAAAGGATGGAGAAAGGACCACTGAAACAAAAGCAACAACCAAAGGCTCCGGACAAAGTTTATTAAAACACTGTGAAACACTAGCACCTTGGCAAACATCCTTCAAGGAGGTATACAAATAACATACCCTAACATCTTGTATAACAAAATCTTATATAACAAAATCACAAGAACAATTTATTAATTAATCAATAAATAATACAATTATCTAAATCAGACATTTCCAATTTAATTCAGAATTCAGTCAAAAGATAATAGTGTATTAAATTTCAAAATAAAACAGATTCCTTATATAAAAGTTTATCCTTTAAAGAACAATTTTCTGCAACCCTCACACAAACCTGCTCAAGGACTATACCTTTTAGTAAAAGAAATTTGCTATTATGTTTTTCTTTAAAATGGACAGCAATGGAACTTTCCATCTTTTGTTTTTTAATGTCCCTAATATGCTCCTGCAATCTCATTCTGAATTTTCTCTTACTTTCTCCAATATAATATAAATCACAAGGGCATTTAAAGGCATAACAATGTCCTCAGTATTGCAAGAATAACTTCTTACTGGATGAAAGTTAACACCATTAATCTTTCCAAAAAATGTTACTATATACCTACAAACACTACCACAAGGGATTGTTCCAAAAAGCAAGGGATTTCTTATAATTACATCCGTTTACTAAAAAGTCCCAATTTCCATTGTACTGCAATCACATACATCTAAACACCAGCAACATTTGAAAAGTTCATTTTCAAACTCTGCAGATGATACTATAGGCACTCGACCAGAGCCCATGTCTGTATCTAAATCTATATTTGCTTTCTTTTGGCAGCCCATATACTAAAATTGGATCAGTACAGAGAAGCTTAGCATCACCCATTTGGAAGGATGGCATGCAAATATGAGAAGCATTCCATAATTTTACAAAGTATTGGTTCAGTAGTAGTGACAGCTATATGGAATATAAGGGATCCTGGGTTCAGTACAGCCACAGGGATCATTGTTTTATGTATGTCAGAAGATTAAGGCTTTTAGCTGTTAACAAACTACTACTTCCTAGGGTATCATCAATTAGCATTAAGCTAACTGCCCTTGCAAGCTATTTTAAGCCTAGCCAATTATCCCTTGTGAGACTCAAACCCTGCACCTTGTGTTTGTAAGACAAACACCTTACCCATTAGGCCACCGGGTAATCGTTAGATTTTCTCAATCAGATGCTGTCTATACATACACAGGTGCTGAACCTATGAAACACACCGCTTATTCTGGTATTGAATCTGCATGTTTTACAACAGTTATGTTTTTTGTTTACTACAGGGTTGTCATAAAAGGGAAGTACAGAGTATATGAGACAGGCAGGCAAATCAGAGAGATGCTTTCCCTGAGAACTAAGAAGCATCTGTCATCTTCGGGTCTATCATGGCCACTGCTTCTTGAGGAAGATTAGATTTCCTGACCTCTTAATCTAGACAGGATTCTGAAGTGGGTCTCCAGGGAACTGTAAGTGAAGGACAAAGGCAGACTTAAAGGCCTCCCTGAAACCAAGAATTGGGATAGGAGCTGTTGTCCTGCATGCTTCTCATTTGTCCTTAATTTCTATGGATTAACCTAACTTTGGCTCAAAGGTTTGCTCTTTTCTTCCTAAAACTGGACATTTCTGAGAAGTTCTAAGTTCATCATACCAGCATATACAAGTATTCTTAACCTGTAGCCTATTTCCTTAATTGTTTTTTGCTTCATCCCTGATTCTGAAGGTACAGAGTTGAGAGCTACATGCTCTAGCAAAAGAGAAACTGATGGAATTACCCCCTGCTCCCCTGCTTGTATGGTAAAGAGTACTGAAAGAGAAAGACTAATCTCTGTAAGCACCATTCTGACGCCATATTCAACTGGACTTTTGAAATAATAAATTGTACTGACTGAAACAGGCCAGCAGAGTAAGCATGACTGTGCGTGTGTGTGTGTGTGTGTGTGTGTGTGTGTGTGTGTGTGTATGTGTGTGTGTTCGTGGTCCACATAATTTTGGCAAGAAAAGCAGTTTTATATTCTATTATATAAATAAACCTCAGCTTAAAACTGGGAAACGGGATCCAGGGACAAATTTATTTTTGTTAGCAAGTGTTTGTGTCTTTCGGCTTTTCCCGGTTAGGGGTCGCCACAGCAGAACTCCGGTCCGGTAATGATTGGTAGTTGATTTTTACATGCCGAGTTACCAGCCCTGACGCACAACCTTCAATGAACGTACACCCATTCACGCATGTCTCCACGCAGAAGACGCTCTAGCTGAGAATCGAACCGGACAGCGTCTTACTGTGAGGCGACAATGCTACCGCATTATAAGCTGTGAATTTTATTAGTTACCCGAAGATAAATATTCTACCTGGAAAAGAAAGAATACAAGCCTAGCTAAGTGCAATGCTGCATATTAAAGTATAATGCTATTTCTTAATTTTAGTTGAACTAACCTACATGATTGTTTTATCTCAACTTCTGTAGTCATCAGTGTGAGAAGCATAAATAGCCTTGTGCACATGTGGGGAAGTTGCTCTGGCAAATGGGAGCTTGATGGCAATGAAACAAGTTGATTTTTTTAAGAAATTCTCTGCTAGCAAACTTTTTCTTTGAGGCCAAAAACTTATGTGCTGAAACAGTAGGTGCTCTGCTCTGTTCATACTGGAAAATGAATTGTAGCATTAGTGAACTTTAATCAGGCTTTTGTGAACTTTGCTACAATTCTTAAAGAAAAAAGTGCAGCCACTGAGCAATTAACCGATACATGCTCAGTCTTTAACAAGTATCTCTTACTGGCCATCACCTGCACAGCCTCCAACAAGAGCTGTCCACTATAGTAATCCAATCATCCATCTCAGTGGGAGATCCAAAAAGAAAACAGTACACTTCTGAAAAAGCTCAGAAAAGAAGATGCATCAACTTATTTGGCAGAATTTGGGAGATAGGTAGCTTGAGCAAACTAGCACCAAGCTGATTTGTCCAGGATTATGTCTTCACACCTAACCAGGGACTCACGAAAAGCATCAATGAACTTTGAATATGTTGATGCATGCAACTATCAGAAACTGAAATAAGACATTCTGGATATGGCTGTGGCTTCACCCAAAGCACAATCACTTAAATTTCACAACTGGACATTGTGGATAGACCAGATATCTGATTTCATACATATTTTGATATTTTGGCTTAATTGTTGTGCCAATAATGTACGAGAAGTTGTAGAAATCTTGATTATACATACATTTAAAATGGCACACCTAACAGCTTAAGAATATGTGCATTCCCAAGTGATCCTAAGTCCTCTTATCAGGTAGCTGTTTTAGTAGAACATTTGTTTGTTAACTGAAATTGTAAATCCAGAGTCAGACTTGCATTCACTAAGAGCTAATAATGCACCTTCATTACATATATCGCATTGCCTCCAAAGTAGAAATAAATACCATCTGAGATGGTTTGTTTTAAATGTTCTATAAAAAGGCAGGTAGCAGTATTAGTATACATGCAGCATTTTCCTATGCCTTTCAAAACTGGTAACGCAATCCAACAGGCTATATCTGAAAGCATGCCTGCGGGATATGTTAGTGATATACCTTTGCCTGTGGATTGAGATAATTCTGAACTTCTATCTACTGGAAGTAGAGAGTCTGCATTTTGCATCTGCACTGTTTGTGAACTTGTTAAATATACTATTGTGGAGGAAAGGAAAGAGATGCAAGTGCTGCTGGACTCGATTTACCTTTAATTGTCGATCTCGATATGGGCGACACGACTTCCGCGAATGCCGAAATGCGAACATCTCCAACATCGAATTCTGAATATGTGAACAACAAAACTTTGCCCTTTTTTGACCCATGGTAGCAATGGTGTGGAGGTGTGGCATGGCCGGAAATGTCGAATGTTTTTCGATGTTTAAAATTTTTCATGGTTTCAGTTCGCGTAAACTGCATCGATTAAGTGGCCGACAAAGTGTGATCGATATAAAGGTAAACCGCTGGTCTCCGATAACATGACTACATTAGTTAGATCACAGTATGCTTGTGAGCATAAAACAAATAGTGAAAAGAACACTGAAGTAATATGTTTACACAGAAACAAGGAAGGAATACCATGTAATGCAGGCAGAAATACAAACTCTTTTAGGCAAGCTGTAATACCCAGTATCTGTAGTGCCTAACTTAGTACATGATGTGATAATTGTCTGAAACTTTCCACATTTGAAACAGCTATGGAATATAAAGGGGAAGTTCAATTGGTTGTATTGCCAAAATAAATATTTCCAGTAAAGAAACTGGTTCAGAAATGCAAGATAAAAGAACTAAAGTTTGTCTGTTGGTGGAGGGATTAGATAAATTTGGTATTGAGTCTGGCCATAAGACACTTGCTGTTAAAGTAATAACAGAGGTCAATGTGTAAACTGGCAGATAAGTGCTCATAGTAAATAATACACTAAGGAAGTAGGACTATAAACTGAAGGAGATATACATGAATCTTACTTAGAAGAAAAAGGGAATGGGGGATTCGAGCAGAGTTAGACACTTATTACGATTACACCAAAGTAGAAAGACAGTCAGAAAAAGAAGCAGGACTCTGAGGGTAAACAAAAAGTAAGATGATTAAAGAAAGAAAAAAAAAAGAAGCTACAAGTACCCCTGGTGGAAAAATATATGTTTAGCAGTTACTTTTTTTCAATACAGGATGAATTCAGCAGGGGGAAGGTGAAGAAACAGTAGCTGTATTTGGAGGAGAAGACATTGCATCTGCCATTTTTACATCATAATATTGATGTAAATAAGGTTAAAATGGTATTCCTCCAAGTAATCCCTGCTAATTTCAAGAAGGCCCTGTGGGAAGACATATCACTGTGTTATAAAGGATTCAGAAAGGGTAGATGGGAAAACAAAAGAACAGAGCATAGAAGGACATAGAAAACATTTTGTACAACTTGCCCAGAATTTCAAAGAAAGCATGCAGTCCTTGATATCCATACCTATCTATGGTTCAAGTCCCATTTGAAAAGTAGCAGTGGACATCATGGGCCTACTTGTAAAACCGAATAAGGGTCATCAGTATATCCTGGTAATCATGGATTATGCAACAAACTTTCCTGAGGCAGAACTTCTACAAGAGTTAATGTAATGTAAAGGTGACTGCAACGAACTAGTAGTGTTCTTTTCTAGAGCAGGCATTACTCCAGAAATTCTTACTGACAGACACCTCATTCATTCCTAGAGTAACACATGAACTTAGGCATTTTTAAAGCAAAACCCTCAAATGAATTTCCCGACTAAATTCTTTAATGAAACTTTAAAGACTTCGACATAAACGGGTGTAGAACTAGATGGGATAAATTGGTTTAAACTATTTCCATATCTTCTTTTTACCATAAAGGAAATACCCCAAGCATCAACTGGATTTGCACCATCTGAACTGCCAAATGATAGACATGTTTGCTAGCATATGTCTCAGTGGTCCAGGATTTTGCAGAATGTACATATTTTTCCTTGTATTCATGATCTCTTCCTTGTAAAATGTGGGGTTGTGTGGCAAATTGAAGATTGCTGTCATTAAATAATGATAGGAATCTGTGTTTCAGACTTCATATCCTTTAGAAGATGCATACCAATGCAAAACCTGCTGTAGCAATTTTCTAAGTTTATAAGAGCAATTTTTAAAATCTATCCTTATTTTGGGGCCTTTACCCCACCCAATATTATTTTTCTCTTTCTCTCTCATTGATGCATGAAAAGGTTTAGAGGTATTCTTGCTAGACATAGCAAAAGAAACATAGAAGGAGAAAACATACCCTTTAACAGTTTGCTACAGCACTTTACAGTTGCAGGACTGGTTAGCAACTATAATGCCTGTAAGCAAATGAGGAAACAAAAATATTTAGAGAAAACACAGCAGACATAACAGACAGCAAATAACAAAAATACTCCTCCCAGAAAATTCAAACCAGGGTAAGACACATTAGTGCTAGTACCCACTACTGAAAGAAGTTCCTTGCCAAGTGGAAATATCTTTTGAAAGTGTAATAAAAAACATTGAAATAAATGAAAGGGGGAGACAACCAGGAAAATGCAAGTCAGAGCAGTTATACCACATAAATATTCTGAAGCAGTGGAGAGGAAATTTAAGTTTCTGTTCAAAGTATGTTTGCAGGGGTAAGGAAAACACATTTTAATGTATTTAAGAACATTACTTAAAGAGTAAAGAGACATTTTTAGAGCTGCCTGGCACAACTAGTCTAATGCAATACAACATAGAAACAACACCTGGTGCAAAAGTACATTTGAAACTGTCAAGGATCCCTACATACTAAATGGTTAACCAAAATGTATAGAAAATGATTAAACTTTGAGGGTCATAGAAAATCCCCAGTGTGAGTGGAAACGCCTCATTGTATTGATTCACAATCCTGATAGGTCCATAACATTTTGCAAATGACATAAGTAAATTAAATAGCATAGCTAAATTTGATTCATATCCCATGCCTTATGGACACCTGAGTGAAACATTGGGAAAAAATAGTTTTCTACCCATTTTGGACTAAGCAAAGATTACTGGCAAATTCTATTATCACCAAAAGATAAGGAAATGGAATATTTTCCACACTAGAGGGAAGTCTTCCTTATAGTTCCATTACAAATTCCTAACTTTGTCTACAAGAACACCTGGAATATTTCAAAGGTCGATGGACAAAATTCTTAGACTCTCTACTAGATATGCAGAAATCGACCTGGATGATGATGTATCTTCTTCTGAAGATTAAGAAAGTAATCTCTCTAAAGTCCAAGCCATTCTTGAATCCCTACATTAAGCTGGATTGACCTACTAACCCATGTAAGTGAAAGTTAGACATGGCAAAGGCTCACTATTTGGGCTACATGCTAGGCTGAGGGATAGTAAAGTTAAGACTAAGAAAACTGAAACAACAAAAAAACGAATCACCAGATTTTTCCTCCCTCCCCTAACTATTTGTATTCAACGTCCCAAGATACATAAAAGCTGTAGGACTATGTACTTACGGCGGATGTGATCTTCAGAATGTCTTTATCAATGTGATGATAACCTTGTGATTTGTGTTTATAGTACACTCCTTAAGGACAGTCCTATTTCAATGGCATTTCTTACACATGCTTAAGTATACATGTCAAATGCTGTGGCTGTCCCCATGCTTTCTGCATAATTTCTTTTTGTTATGACCACCAATCCAGTTATGTATTCCTTTCTTGGCTTTTCACTTTCCTGATGTATGAAACTTTATTTTTACACTGCACTGAAAATGCTATGGTTTCTTTCTATTCCTTTGCTTTTCTTAAGTCACTTCCCATGTTTCATATGTCCTTTTGTATATCAAATTAATTCTACAATTTTTGTCTAACTAGTAAGAAGGCTGATACATGTATTATAACGACATGCCTTCAAACTTAACCCTGACCTGCCCTGTCTTCATCTAAGTGGACTCCATGTACCATGATGCATTGCATACTATGCTGCCTAGTCAGTGGACAACCCACCCACTCTACTACACATGGACCTAATCCAGGAAATGTAATCATTTGCATCATAAATTCACTGTGTTGCATTGTGCCAAATAGCTTGATCTGGTCTAAGTAGATCACAACCACAGCTGCACTCAGAGCAAATATCCTGTTTATCTAGTCAAAAAAAAAAATGTTGAATTTGTTTATGGCATGATTTCATGCTGTGAATCTATAATTATTAGTATATCATACCTCACTGGCTTCCTACTATTGTCAGTGTATGTCCTTCAGAAGTGATTTCTGATGTTTTTTTATAATCAAGACCAAACTGACAGGTCAGAAATTTTGAGCCTGTGTTACAATCTCAGTCCCTTTTTAGTATTATTAACCTCTTCACTTACAACTCAACAAAACTGTAAAATATTATAGTAGAGAGTCGATTATCTGAAGTGAATGGGACATAGGGTAGTTCAGATAATCAAACATACATTGAACCGGATAAAAAAATTCTAAAATCTTGTTTTTTTCTGAACACAGGGAATACATTTTTCTACCATTCAGCAATTCCAGGGGAAATAAAAAAATATTTTTCACAAACAAGTGGGCTACAAGCTCATAACTGACGTTTTTGATAATTGGCGTTCGGATAATCGGCTCTCATCTTTATCAGGTCTCCTCTTTGCTATGAATTCACTGGAGTTTTCATTCATGCCTCACTAGCTTGTGCACCTTTTAAAAAATTTCTGGACTTCCTTCAGGATACTTTCCCTTATAAAAAATAATTGAAATCGATTATCTTATCCTGGGCAGCTCTACTAGTGAAATATCAGAAATATCTTTCAGAGCCTTTGAAAATCTTACTAACTAATAAGACCTACATCTTGCTTTCATTTTCTGCTATCTTCCCTTACATTGTCTTTAGCTTCACATTCCTTGCCTTTATACATCTCTATTTCTACATGCACATCTAAAATGAGTTATCATCTTTCCTGCTTCATTCAATATTTTCCATAACCTAAGATGCCACTGCATGTCAGGATTTTTGGTTTGTTGATAATCACTCTCTCTAAACAAAAAAGGGTATCTCCAGCTACTGACAGTTTTAATCAGTCCCTATTATGTTTCACATTTTGTTTTATACTTGTTTGCTTTCATCATTTATTACCATTTAATTTTGCAAACTCTGCCTCATCTGTAATGCTGCTACTGTCTATATTCTTTAAAATAACTGTAAACTCAGTGATAAAGGTTCAGTACCAGGCTAAACTACCACGGTGGTGTAAAAAATGTAACTGGGCAGATAAAAGTTGCAGTACTAAACCTCAACAAAACTATCAAGTTTTTCAAAAAGTCTTTCCTTTTATGCACCTGTATAACTTAATGTATGTAATACAAAGTCTGTGACCCAGGTGGAGGTTAAAAGGGTTTTGACTGTATGACATTGTCAGGATAACACATTTTGAATAAATATATAGCTCTATATGAGGCCATTGTTTGAGTGAGTACATGTAGCACTTTATATCTTAAATAAACAAAAATGCATCATCACCTTTTAGGTAAATGAGCAGGTCTGGTTCAAAGCATTCCAGCACTAGGAAACAATAATACCAGTAGTGTTTTCAAACTAACTCATTGGCATGGTTATTATGTAAATAATAGAAGAGTACGTATAAATAATTAGTGCACTGAATCTGGTTCAGGTGCTCCTCTCCACACATGCAGCTTTCAGCTGTGAATGGCCATGTTTATTTATGTATATGCTGCACGTCCATTATTTACAATGGACCCATGTGGGTGTGCTACTTTCAAAACAGTTATGGTGTAAGTCATTCATTATGGGAATGTTACAGCCAACTGAGCAGAAAACAGACATTCTATACGTTAAGTACGACATAAATACAGTCGGTATGACTATGCTACAAAAGTCTACCAGCAGGATTAATGTTCAAGATCACCTTATTTTAAAAACAGGAAGAACTTCCGATACAAAAAGATGTTCTCTCTTGCAAACAGTGATAATGAGTCTTAACTGTAATCCAGGCCTGATTCAAATATTGGTAACTCCTGGAAGGTTATGTACCGAGGCGCTAGAGAATAAAATACTTTTGGGTCTGAACCATTTGTCCTGTTTCAAATATTGGTTAGAAAGTTAGTGGAGCCAGTCAAGGAAGAACTGTACAACTGCAATGTGCTTAAAACTGCTCCAACTAAGACAAACACCACAAGACCAAGCCAAGAATATGCATTTTAACACTGTACTAAACATATATAGCAAATGATGCAGTGACTTCAGTATGGAAGGGCTGTCAATCCCCCCTTCCTGCCACATTCCTTTTAAAAGTTGATTTAAAAAAGTATGCTTGAGAGTTATTGTATTGTCTTACCAAAAGCAACATCACTTGCTTGGAAAGAAAATAACACCAGGAACAAAATATATCATGCAACTTCAATTTTCTTGCCATTTTGCAGGTGCTGACACATTGGTTCATAGATTAGTACTAGGCTAACTGCCCTTGCGAGCCATTTTAAGCCTAGCCAATTATCCCCTGTGAGATTCAAACTTTGTACCTTGTGTTTGTAAGGCAAACAGCTTAACCATTAGGCCACCCTCCCAACATGTTAGCCTTATTTTTTTTTTTGTTATTAAGTTTGTTAATTACTGTAGCAGATGAATTATTAAAAGTATACCATCATGATATTACTAAATGCAATATCTACAAGTAATGTGTTATGATAAATTAATTCACTGTGTTGGTTGCCATTGTAATGAATTTTGTAAATGGAATGACAGAATCAGTAAATTAATAATTTTCTTAAATTAATTTACTGTTGAAATTGTGATTTTTATTTTAATTAATTTTGACATAGGTTGAAAATTCTAAGCTTCTCTAGGTTTGTCTGAGTGCAAACTTGACAAGGTTCTATCTTGTCGAATTACTCGCATAATGTTGAACTCCCCATCATTATTTTCCACAGGAATTAACTCTCACTGTGGTTTCTTAATTTGTTCTAGCACTTATTCATTTCTCATCTCAGCTTTCTCTTTCCTACATGTTAGTGTGATGGTGTAGTTGGTAAATCGAAATTTGGGGGGCATGACCCCCTTACAAAGACACTTACATTTAATGTTTTCATTGGATTGCATTTCCAGCAAGTTGTGCTTGAAATTATGGTACTTCACGAAGTACTAACTTGACAAGTCATAGCTGAAAAGCATGTAAAAGTAACCACAGATACTTAAGGAAAAAATGCAGCAGATGGCAAAGGGGATAAGGATACAATAAAGTGTAATCAAAAATAGGGTTCACATAGTCCCAGGGAGCACAAGCTGTTTAATGGTTCCTTTAGTTGATTCTCATAAACACAAGCCACATTAAAACCAAACAATGTACTTATTCAGAAAATACAAAAAAAATGATTATGTGCTTTCATCCCATCTACTCGATACTTCTTGAGAAGAATTTGAACCAAAACCAATGGTTTACTTAATTAACTGATTGTGGGAATGTATATTTAATCAAACAATTAGTTGTACTTTAAAACCTATTTAAGAAAAACATGAAATAAAAAAGAAGAAAATGCATAAAAGACACATGTTTACATAATAAATCATAAATCATGAATCATACAAACTTTAACAATAGGCAAGTTTGTACATATAGACACAAATAGTTAAAATCATTTCATGTAAATAGGTAGCAATCAATTCTGAGAAATACGGGAAAATTATAAACCACAAAAAGCATCATAGTTTAGCAGCTTTCATTTTCAGAATAGAATGAATAGAAATAGTTTGAGAAAATGCTACATTACCTAGTTTGAATGAATAAAATTCTCGGTATTCTATTTTGTTTTCCCACTGTTCCCCTTGTATGTTAGGATGTATTTTTTCAAGAATACCAAATTCAAACTTAGTGAAACCTTCGCAAAACCAGAGAGTGTTTGTATAGTGCATTGTTAATATTCTCTTCTTTGATATCATAGAGGTGTTCATATATTCTCTTCCCTAATTTCCTTTCAGTTTTACCAACGTAAAATGACTAGCATTGCTTACAAATCGCTATATAAACCAGTCTCTTGGTTTCACAATTACCTTTCTCAAAAGTAATTTTGGTACAAAGTATTTACTCAGTGTAATAATTCCCCTGTTGAAATGTAGTTGGAAAGTCCGACTGGACAAAATGTCCTTTTTCAGTGGAGGCCCGGGAAGAAAAGCTCCATATTTATAAATAAGCATAAGATACATAAACAATGTACAGATATAAATATTGATTCAATCTCAGATACAAATACAAAATGAAAATACATATTATACATTTCACTGATACAATCATATAGTCTACATAGGATATAAAGAGTAGCAGTACTGTGATTATAGGTAGAAAGCAAGCAGGTTAAGTACACATATGCTCAGTAGGGGTATACTATTCAAATACAAACATAACAGGTCGTGTTCCTTTACCTGCCTTAAGACATCTATTTCCTAAGCAGGATTTGTGCAACAGCAAGTCCATGATTCTGATAGGCGTGATTTGAGAAATTTTTTTTAAAGATGGAAGTGTTGGTAGTAGTTCTGATATTTAATGGCAGGGAATTCCAAATTCTGGCTATGCAGCTGGAGTAAAGGGAAACTCCAGCTGCATTGTTAGGTAAGAATATATTTAGGAAGGATTTGTTACTGGAATGCAGTACCCTGTTACTGGAATAGGGTATTAGTAGAATTTGAAGTACTGGTATTTTTTTCGGGCTGATTTAGTGTTTGATTGGCAAAGGTGAGTTGATTATAAGCAAATAGATTTGGTAGTTCAAGCCAGGATAGTTGTTTTAAATCCAATCAATGATGGGATCTGAAATTTGTTACTGTGGCAAACTTTGCAATTTTATTATAGCAAGTTTTGAGTTTTGCTAGGTCAGATTTCTCAATGTTTATAAGAATTGGTGAGGTGTATAGTAGCGTAGAGATAAGATGGTAGTGACATTTGAAGATTTATTTAAAAAGTGTCTCTTTCTGTACAGGGTTGCTAGTTTTTTGTGAACTTTTTTATGGTCTGTGATACGTACATGTTGAATTTTATATTATGGTCAATGACCACTCCAAGTCATTTTATTTGGGAAACTGTAGAAATAATTGTATAGTTCAATGATGATATATTTTATGGTGGGTGGGCATCTGCAGCTCTAATTGGACAGAAGAGCATGGGTTTTGTTTTGGTAGGGTTAAGTATAAGTTGTACATTGTTTAGCCAAGATTTCACAGCAATAAATGACTGCTGGATGATTTTTTGGAGATTTTGTAGTGTTGGGGCGGCACAAATCAGGGTGCAATCATCTGGATATTGAACTACGGAGGCAAGTGGGGTGTTAGTATGAAGATTGTTAGTAAAGATAACAAAAAGGAGAGGGCCCAGAATAGGTCCCTATGGAACTCCAAAGTTTACAGGCAGTAATGAAGAGAGATGTTGTTGCTATTTTACAGCTTGCTGGCATCCGTTTAGATATTGCTGGAACCAAGTAAGTACAAAATGGCTAAGTTTAAGGTTCCAAGCATTTAGAATGGGAGACAGTATCAAAAGCTTTGGACAGATCAAGAAAGATTGAGGAAACTAAATTGCCATCAGTGGGATGGTGGTTAATAATAATTGTAAAGTTAACAAGGGTGGTGGGTGGTAGTGCTATGACTGGGATGGAAACCATGCTGAGTGTTAGATAGAAGATTGTTGGTTATTAGATAATTCAATATTTGTGAATGGATGTACCTCTCAAGTACTTTTGATAATGGTGATTGTATAGCTATTGGCTGGTAATTTGATAATTCTGTTGGGATATGTGATCCTTTCCAAATTTTAGGGACTTGTTGTTCTGCGATGGATCGATTTATTAATATGGGTACTGGATAGGATATTGCTTCTGCAGTGATTTTTAGATATTCGGGAGGTAGAGAATCAGCAGCAAGTGTAGTAGGTTTAAGCCTTTTGCGATATTTAACTATGGTGTTTAATGGGACAGGTTGGAAAGAGACGTTATTGGGATCTAGTGTGGGAACTATGTGAGTGTGTGTAGAGGAAGAATTATTGTTTGTGAGGGTTAGTATGGATTCAGTGAAGTATCTGTTAAGTTGTGAGGCTATGCTGTCTTTAGTATCAGTGACTGTTGGGGAGGGAGTACTAGTTTGCCCTGGCTGTACGATTTTTTTGATAGAAGCCCAGAATGCGTGGGTTTTTTTGATTTGTCACTGCTATAGTAATTTATTTTGTCCTGCCTAATATGTTTTTAGCTTTATTTTATAGTTTTAGATATGTTTGTTAGTTGTACTTTTGCTTTTGAGCCATTTCTAACAGGCATCATCTCTAGTTTTTTTAACAGAGATCTTGTTTCTTTGGTTAGCTAGGGGGCATAATTGGATTTTATCCTTATTGATCTGGGGGGGCAGCAAGATGTTTAGGATATTGAGGAAGGTTGAGTTAAAGTATTTAACTGCAGTATCTAAAGGGAGATCTTTGAGTGGTACCCAGTTGCATTTTTTTAAACTAGTTATGAAATCTTGGGGGACAATTTTTTTCTTATCTTGGATTTGGTGCTAGGTAGTAAGTCTATGTGGATTTGGTGTCAGAGAATGTATGTTGGAATATATTGTTGGAGACAGCCAGAGTGTAGGGATAAATTTGGCCTGTTTGTGAGGATCCAGTCTACAACTGAATGTTTATTTGATGATTTGTCTACTCTAGTACAAGTTTGTATTGTGTCTGCTCTAGTACAAGTTTGTATTGTTTGTGAGAAACGATGTAGGTTAATGTGGTCACAGGGATTTTTAGTTTCCCCTTACAGTTTGAAAAATGTTATCATCAACCTTAATAATAAACCAATTATTTCTAATAATCCTCCTCAAAAGTGTACTATCATTATATTTAATGGCCATAAAATTCCGATAATAGGAAGTTGTAGTAAAGCGGTCCACCTGTCTCCCTGCCATTGTAGGATTACCTAATAATGGGATGTATTTCACTCCCCTATCCCTAACCACCTCTGCTTGGATGCTGGTTAGTAAATCCTTTGCGTACTTCCTCTCCAAAAAAATATGACCCATTTTACACAGTTCCTCCAAGAATGTTTCCTCCTTCGATACCATTCTTGCTGCTCTAATAAATTGTCCCTTTACTAAGTTTTTCATACAAAACTAAGGGTGGCAGCAGTCATAGTGTGAATATGAGTTTGAAAATGTACTGTCTGTAAATGGAGGACATGGATAATGTGAAGACCCTCCACTGGACCAGTAATCAAGGAGTGTCAATCCTCAAAACTGGCAACAGTAGCAGACGTTCACTGTGAGGATAACAGGTACACACACAATATTTCCATATGCAGCTCTGTGCATTAAGTGCAATTTCTCTTAAGAGCACAGAGAGACCACAGCTAATCTGGGGCTTGTTTCTGTTTCTCCAGATACCCAGTAAGACTTCCCCACTGGCACAGCTATAGAGTGGAGTCCTTATCCAGGGTTCTAGGCCAAGTCCTCCAATGCTCTCTCTGTCCAGCCAGTGCTTCGTGTCCATGCTCAAGTAGCTGACAGAGACACACACACACACACACACACACACACACACACACACACACACACACATGCTGAGGTTTTCAGTTGCACACACACACACACACACACACACACACACACACACACACACACACACACACACACACACACACACACCTGGGAAAAACTGGCACAGTTTTACTAGCTATGCCCCCTTTTGCCTGGACTACAAGGTAGTTACCACTGCCACCAGAAGCCCTTGACAACTACTTTAAGGTCCTTAACCAAGGGTGTCTAATCTTATTGTGTAATATTAATACAAATGGTAGTCTGACCAAAAAAAAAGGCTTTTAGGAGTGGTCCACACAGTGTCACCAAATAACTATGCAAGTACTCTCAAAACTTAAATATCTCTATAAAGATCAGCCACAATCATCATCTTCTTTCGGCTGTTCCCGTTAGGGGTCGCCACAGTAGATCACCTGTTTCCATTTCTTCCTGTCCTTTGCATCTTGCTCTTTCACACCAACCACCTGCATGTCCACTCTCACCACATCCATAAACCTTATCTTAGGCCTTCCTCTTTTCCTGTTACCTGGTAGCTTCATCCTTAGCATATTTTTCCCAATATACTCAGCATACCTCCTCAGCACATGTCCAAACCAACGTAATCGTGCCTCTCTGGCTTTGTCTCCAAACCTTCCAACCTGGGCTGACCCTCTAATATACTTATTCCTAATCCTGTCCACCCTTGTCACACCCAGTGCAAATCTTAAAATCTTTAATTCTACCACATCCAGCTCAAACTCCTGCATTTTTGTCAATGCCACTGTCTCCAACCCATATAACATAGCTGGTCTCACTACCCTCTTGTAGACCTTCCCTTTCACTTTTACAGGTATTCGTCTGTCACAAATCACTCCTGACACTCTTCTCCACCCACTCCATCCTGCCTGTACTCTCTTTTTCACCTCTCTTCCACACTCACCGTTACTCTGAACTATTGACCCTAAGTATTTAAACTCATTTACCTTTGCCACCTCTACTCCTTGCATCCTCACCATTCCTCTATCCTCCCTCTCATTCACACACACACACACATATTCCATTTTAGTACTTGCTGACCTTCATTCATCTCCTCTCTAGAGCATATCTCCATCTCTCCAGGGTCTCCTCCACCTGTTCCCTACTCTCACTACAGATCACAATGTCATCTGTAAACATCATAGTCCATGGGGACTCCTGTCTGATCTCGTCTGTCAACCTGTCCATCACCATTGCAAATAAGAAAGGGCTCAGAGCTGATCCTTGATGTAACCCCACCTCCACCTTAAACGCATCCGTCACTCCCACCGCAGACCTCACCACTGTCACACTACCCTCATACATATCCTGTACCACTCTTACATACTTTTCTGACACTCCTGACTTCCTCATACAATACCACAACTCCTCTCTAGGCACCCTGTCATATGCTTTCTCTAAGTCCACAAAAACACAATGCAACTCCTTCCGACATTCTCTGTACTTCTCCATCAACACTCTCAGAGCAAAGATCGCATCTGTAGTGCTCATTCCTGGCATGAAACCATACTGCTGATCACTAATCATCACGTCCCTTCTTAACCTAGCTTCCACTACTCTTTCCCATAACTTCATGCTGTGACTGATCAATTTTATCCCTCTGTAGTTACTACAGCTCTGCACATCACCCTTATTCTTAAAAATCGATACCAAAACACTTTTTCTCCATTCCTCAGGCATCCTCTCACTTTCCAAGATTTCATTAAACAATCTGGTTAAAAACTCCACTGCCATTTCACCTAAACACCTCCATACTTCCACAGGTATGTCATCTGGGCCAACAGCCTTACCATTCTTCATTCTCTTCATAGCTATCCTTACTTCCTCCTTGCTAATCCATTGTACTTCATGATTCACTATCCCTACATCATCCAACCTTCTCTCCCTCTCATTCTCTTCATTCATCAACCCTTCAAATTACTCTTTCCATCTCCTCAACACACTCTCCTCGCTTGTGAGTATGTTTCCCCTCATTATCCTTTATCACCTTTACCTGCTGCACATCTTTCCTAGCTCGGTCCCTCTGTCTAGCCAATCAGTACAGGTCCTTTTCTCCCTCCTTAGTGTCCAACCTTTCATACAACTCTTCATATGCCTTATCCTTAGCCTTCGCCACCTCTCTCTTTGCCATGCACCTCATCTCCTTATACTCCTGTCTACTTTCTTCATCTCTCCGACAATCCCACTTCTTCTTTGCCAACCTCTCTTTCTGTATACTCTCCTGTACTTCCTCATTCCACCACCATGTCTCCTTGTCGTCCTTCCTATGTCCCGATGTGATACCAAGCACCTTTCTAGCCTTCTCCCTTACTAGCTCTGCTGTATTTACCCAGCTATTTGGTAACTCTTTACTGCCAACCAGTGCCTGCCTTAACTCATCCCTGAACTCCACCTCACAATTACACTTTTTCAGTTTTCACCACTTGATCCTTGGTGCTGCCCTCACACTCCTCCTTCTCTTCTTGATAACCAACATCATCCTACAAACCACTATCCTATGCTGCCTAACTACACTTTCTCTGGTCACCACTTTACAGTCTCCAATCTCCTTCAAATTGGCCCTCCTACATAAGATATAATCCACCTGTGTGCATCTTCCTCCACTCTTGTATGTCACCCTATGCTCCTCCCTCTAGTTAAAATATGTATTCACCACAGCCATGCCCATCCTTTTCGCAAAATCCACTACCATCTGACCTTCTGCATTCCTTTGTTTAACACCATACCTACCCATCACTTCCTCATCCCCTCTGTTCCCTTCACCAACATGCCCATTGAAATCTGCTCCAATAACCACTCTCTCACCCTTGGGGACATTCATCACCACTTCATCCAATTCACTCCAAAATGTTTCTTTCTCATCCATTGCACACCCAACTTGTGGAGCATATGCACTAACAACATTCATCATTACACCATCAATTTCCAGCTTCATAAACATCACTCTATCCGACACTCTTTTCACCTCCAAAACACTCTCAGCATACTGTTCCATCAGAATAACTCCTACGCCATTTCTCCTCCCATCCACACCATGATAAAACAATTTGAACCCACCTCCAATACACCTAGCCTTACTCCCCTTCCATCTGGTCTCTTAAACACACAATATACCAACCTTCCTTCTGTCCGTCATATCAGCTAGCTCTCTCCCTATACCGGTCATACTGCCAACATTCAAAGTTCCGACCCTCACTACCACAGTCCTAGCCTTTCTCCTCTCTTCCTGCCTTCGGCCATGTGTTCCGCCTCTTCTCCTTCTTCAGCCAACAGTAGCCCAATTTCTGCCAGCACCCTGTAGGCTAACAGTGCTGGTGGCGGTCATTGTTAACCTGGGCCTCGACCGATCCGGTATAAAAAATTTTCTTGGTGATTGCATGAAATGTTTTGGCGAAGTTTTACACCGGATGCCCTTCCTGACGCAACCCTCACCATTTATCCGGGCTTGGGACCGGCACAAAGAAATGCACTGGCTTGTGCATCCCCAGTGGCTATCAGCCACAATGAAAGTTTTAAATATATTTAATGATAAATAAAAGAAGAAAATAATAAGTATATATTCACAGTGACATCAGAGTTCAAATTCACAGGAAATATTTAAAATATTGAAGGACAATCTCAAACAAATGAAAAAAATATATAAATTAAACTTCACTATATTCCGGACTGAATCCAAGAAAATTATACTATACCCTAGTAAATTACTTAGTAAAGCAAGGCAGATGATGTGGTGAATGATTTTTCTTATTGTCAGTCCAAGACAGACTAGAGAATGCTCTGTCTCACTAAGAGACTTCTCAAAATATCTAAAATATTACTGCTGAGATAACTTGCAGAATGACATCATTTCTGGTCATCTGACTTCTAGTTCCTAGGCAAATCCCCAATCCTGCAGCTGGCAGTATTTAGTATCTACCTGTAAAAATACACAGACAAGGGCTTTTGATCAGATCTTTGGCATGTACTAGAAGTCATAAAACAATTGCATTCCTTCATGTTTCCAGAGTAGCTATTAATTCACCCCAAAGACAATACAGAAAGCTTCCTAGTACAGACTTTGTATCTCTAGCTGCATTTAAACCTATGAGATAGCATATTTATGGCCTAGCCTATAAAGTGATTTAATTTTAGATATTTTGCAAATGTTTGCTGGACTGAGGTTAATCTCCTGTATTCCAGTTTCCACGGTTAAAACATATACATTTAAACAGTTACAATAGTGCATGTAGACTTCTGTTATCTCCAGTAGAGCACACTGTGGATGCCTTTCAAGCATAAGCACCTTACAAATACATTTTCAATGCAAACCTCTGTACAAATAAGTTTGATATACACATGACATACAGTTCTAATGCATTTGTAACACCAGCATCTTATATAAATCATGCTGATATTCACAAATGATATATTTATTTACAAAATCCCAGCTAGCTGTGCTGGCAGTGCCGTCTTTGTCACCCCCCCCCCCTCGAAGACTCAAGCTAGTTTTTCAAGTGACCCTTGAGAAATGTTACTTGAGAGGGATGAGCCTTTCTGGGAATACATTATCCCATACCTTGTCTTGAGATCCCAGCTGCCTTTGCATTGTTGGCCCCATTACAGTGTTGCATTGTCATATCATATGCCTGCAACTCTAGGCTTCACCACAGTATCTTGGGATTTTGGTGGTTGGCTTGCTGTAGCCATAGCTCACCCTCAGACTCCTCCTACCTTCTACTGCAAATACTTAGCACCAGGGCCTCCCTATCATGGTAAAGTTTCATCATGTTAACATGGTACAATTTGTACCCCTGCCTCCTGTCTAGCAGTTCTACCATGTAGCTAACATCACTCATCTTCCTTACCACTTTGAAGGGTCAATTCCAAACTGCCTGCAGCTTATTTTGTCTGACAGGAATGAGAACCATAACTTTCTGCCCCACAGCATACTCTTTGGCTCAAGCATTCCTGTCATAACAGACCTTTTTTAAACTGTTGGGCTCCTGACAGGTTCTCCTGGGCCAAACCCATGAGTTCCCTGAGCCTTGTCCTGAAGTTTAGGACATATGCCACAACAGACCTTCTTGTGGGATACACAGTCACCCTCCCACTCATTGTGAATTAAATCTAGAGATCCCTTCCCCCTATGCCCATACAGCAACTCAAAAGGTGAGAAACCTGTGGATTCCTGGGGCAGCTCTCTGTAAGCAAAATAGATGGGGCAAATATTTGTCCCAGTCCATCTTAAATTTGTCTGCAAATGCTCGTAGCATGGTCTTTAGAGTTTAACCTCTCCACCAGACCATTAGTCTGGGTGTGGTAGGGAGTGGTCTTTAGGTGCTCCACCCCACAGTGCTCTCATAGGCAAGCCAGCAGGTCTGACATGAAATTGGCACCTCTGTCAGTCAGTGTTTCTCTTGGGAAAACTACCCTGCTGAAAATCTCTAACAAAGCATTTGACACCTGTTTTGCCTCAATGGAAGACAGAGCCATTGCCTCAGCGTATCTGTTAGCATAATCTGCTACCACTAGGATATACTTCTTCCCTGTGGAACTCTGGGTACTCATGGGTCCCAAAATATCCTAGGTACTCTCTGAATGTCTCCTCTATTACAGGCAAAGGCATCAAAGGAACTTTAACCTTATTTGTTGCCCTGCCTATGTTTTGGCACTGCTCACAGGTCCTGCAGTACCCTATTACATCCCTTGCAATCCCAGGCCAATAAAAGTTCTGCATAGTATGTCTCTTGGTAAGCTTTATGCCCATATGACCTGCAAAAGGAATGTCATAGGCTATGGTTAGAAGTGCCAGACATTAGGCTCTGGGTACTACTAATTGCTGTATTACCTAACCTTCCAGCCCTCCCTCAGGGGTCTACTCTCTATACAGTAACCCTTTGTTCCAGTATACAAATTCCTCTTTTCCTTGATAATCAGGCACCTCCTTCAAGCCTTGTAATGTAGGGTCTAACAGCTGAGCTTGTCTCTACTCTCTTTGTAATCTTCCCCCAGCTCCCCTTCCACAAGACGTCTTGAATCCTCTGACAGTGGTGCCTCACTATCAGTCTAGGTACTACTACTCACCTCTGCCCTTGCAGTCACTCTGTCCAAGGGAACATCAGTACACACCAGCAGATGTGGCTTACCTTCAGTTGCACTGCTACAGGGTAGCTCTGTCTCTGACGTAACCACCTCACCAGTCTTGGCTTCATGTATGCAGTGGAAAAATCAAGAATACCCACTATATTCAGGATCCCTAAAATACACAAGAATGGGATGGATCCACCATTGAGACCAATTGTTTCAGCAGAAGGGTCAAAAACCTTGCCCCTTGCAAAATATGTAGACTCCAAGTTGAAAAACATATGGTTAAAATGTAATAATATTCTTAGAGATTCTTGGGATTTTCTAAGGAGTGTGAAACAGGATTTATACGATGTGTGTATGTGCTGTACTGTGGAGTGAATACTTACAATAAACAATTGGAAAATATAGCTGTTCGTTAGCTTTATTGTGGACCCTCCGAGGTTCTGCTTTTATTTTTATTAGTTTATCAGTGGTTTGCAGACCTTTTGGCTCTTTTTGCGGATTTACTTAGTTGAGTTTTGCCATGGAAGGGGACACGAGCTTAGACAGCGAAGGAGTGAATCAACATGATGCTATCGGCCAAACGAGGACATTGATTGGCCAATTTTTGCAATTGATTGACTTGTTGACACCTCTAAGTTTTTCATTGGTAGATGTGGTTGCCAAAACACAGGGAACAAAGAACCAGGAAGTGAGTAGTGATAGAACATTAGGACACTGAGAGGACGGCGCAATTGCTGGTTTCACAAATGGTGTAAATGGGATGGATTTTCAACAAACGCCAAATGTCCTGAGGCAATCTCAGGAGAGAGAACAATTCAGACGTAATACTAGCCCTTCTCTTCGGCTTGGGCAAGATGTGCACTCATCAGCTCAAAACAAGAACCACAATGACTTTATCCACAAAGAATGGCTTCAGGTTAGTTTTTCTATTAATTTTAAAGAGAAAACATTAAACCTAAGCCAACGGCTGATTCATATAAGAACCAGCCAAGTAATTTTGAGAAACTGTTGTTCAAATATAAAACTTAGGATATGGAAAATAGTTATCTAAAGGAATTTGTTTCTGAGAACATTGTTCCTAAGGGGCTCAGGATATGCAAGTATCCTAACAATGTTGTCCCAAGGAGCAGTTTTCACAAGGAATTTGTTATTTTTAGCAGGTGTGGGCTGGAAGACCTGAAAAGTATAATTGAAGAAAATAATAAGGTAAAATGTGATTTATTGAAATAGATAGATATGTTAAATGACAGTATTCAGAATGACCTTATGTTTGGAATTATGGAAGAAAGAGAGAAATATTTTAAGGTTAGGAATGGAATTGATGATCAATGTGGTGAATTAGTGCAAAGGAAAATTAAAAACCTTGAAAGGGATTTGACAGAATACAAGAACAATACTAGTTACCCTATGCCCAGGTCTAGGCCTAGATTTTGGGTGAATGAACAGGCAAGTTGTAGGGAAGAAGAAATACATAATGAATATCCAAGGGTAAGTAATGAAGTAGGTAACCTGGATGATTTTAATGATTATCCCCCATTAAGGAGATCTGAAAGACTCCAGAACAAAAGTGATTTTCAGCAAAACCAGTATTATTCAAATTTTTGGGGGGTAGCAAGAAGGGGGAGGTACTAACAAGTATAAGTACCACCAGCCCCAATTTGGAAAATGAAGATATTATTCGGGATATTTCCAATCCCTTTAGGTTCACTAAGGGTGATTTTAGAATTTATAATTTTAGTTTTATAAAATTGAATGACGAATATTTTCGTTTGTTATCCAGAGGTATGAAATTCATACCCCTGATCAAAGGTGAGCTTACAAAGATTTTTTTTAGATTTTAAGGCGTTTTTAAGGAAGATTAATTTTCAACTTTTTTTAATAGTGACATGGTTACAAGGCCCAGCAATTTAGTAAAAAAGAGCATATACAACCCTCTCTACACCCTCAAATAAAAAAATTTGAGAGTCTGGTTGAAAATGAAATCAGAAATAATTTTAATAAAGTTAGACATAAAAAAAACTTAGATGTAGGAGAAAACAAACATTTAGCGGAACTAAGGAAGGATACAGACGCATGAATAATGAAACCAGACAAAGGGGGTGGGATGGTTTTAATGGATGCTCTTATGTATGAAGGGAAAATGAATGAAATTCTTAGAGACCCTAATAGGTACACTAGTAGCTCTAAGAACGAAATTAATACAGCCTATGCAAAATCCAAGAATACCCACTATATTCGGGATCCCTAAAATACACAAGAAAGGGATGGATCCACCATTGAGACCAGTTGTTTCAGCAGAAGGGTCAAAAACCTTGCCCCTTGCAAAATATATAGACTCCAAGTTGAAAAATATATGGTTAAAACATAATAATATTCTTAGAGATTCTTGGGATTTTCTAAGGAGTCTGAAACAGGATTTATATGATGTGCGTATGTACTGTACTGTGGAGTGAATACTTACAATAAACAACTGGAAAATATAGCTGTTCGTTAGTTTTACTGTGGACCCTCCAAGGTTCTGTTTTTATTTTTATTAGTTTACCAGTGGTTTGCGGACCTTTTAGCTCTATTGTGGATTTACTTAATTAAATTATATAATTATTTACAAAATTCCAGCTAGTTATGCTGGCAGTACCTTCTTTATCACAGATGCATTTCCTTGAACAACGAGGTTAACATCTAGAAAGCGAGTAGATTGAAATGTGAAGTTGTCGGTAAATCTTAAAAAGGCAGCTGTGACAGTGATATATTCAAAAAGATATCTTAAAAAGGCAGCTGTGTCTGTGATATATTCCAAAAAATATCTTAAAAAGGCAGCTGTGACTGTGATATATTCCAAAAGATATCTTAAAAAGGCAGCTGTGTCTGTGATATATTCCAAAAGATATCTTAAAAAGGTAGTTGTATCTGTGATATATTCCAAAAGATATCCTTGTCTTGTGGACTTCCTTGCCAAACAATAAAAATGTCATCCAAAAATGTCCAATAAAATGTCCTCCAGTCATAGTAAGGCAGTTTAAATAATAAATTGGAAAAATGGGGGCACAAGCTGCCCCCATTACAACACCTTTAAACTGCCTGTACAACTCATCTTCAAAAAATAAAAAAATTTTCTGTAAAACCAGATCCATCAACTCCTCTAAAAATCTCCCCCTTCTGTCTAATGTATAATATTCCATGACAGCCTGCTGAAAAAAAATGGTACTAGAGTTCTACAAGTCAGATGTTAATTTCCTCAAGGAATCACATGAATCCTTTAGTACATAGGGATAACAGTCAAGAATATTTTTTTCAATGTCCTGTCTATATAAATCGCAAGAGGGTAAATCTTGGACCCCTGCATGGACATGATTAATCCATAAGGGAGGGGGTCTAAAAAATCATGTGTGTTTTGGGAATCCCAAAATCTGTTGGGATCAGTAGATGTTTATTCAAAAGAAAGTCAAATGTATCTGGGTTGATTACCCCAAGTCAAAGTATCCTCCAGAAACAGGTCAATCTTCCTGTATGCAATATTAATTTCATTTTTTGAGGTTAATATATGCTTTAGTTTATCCTGTAACATCTCGAAAATTTAACTTACACAACCCATTTGATTAGCTGTCACAACTATTCATCCTTTGTTGGGCTTCATAATTCTTATAGTTTTATCCTTAGTTAAACTATCCAAAAGTTTGTACTTATACTGTGTTAAATTGGAAAAGCCTTTCCGCTTTTCTTTGAAATAGAATTCAAGTCCTTCTTACAAGCCCTCTCAAATAAAAATTGTAAATACTTTTTTCTTAAAGAGTTTGGGGGTTGATGTTATAACCTCCCTCCTATTTAAAATGAATAAATCCAACTTTCTGGTGATTAACTTCTAATCTAGCCTGACATCAGATGTAGTAATCCTATTAGTCAGAACAAATAATCTTTCTTGAACAAAGTAAAAAAGATTTATTCTGTGGTCAAATGACTATAATTAAAATATTAAACCCTTTTCAGGTAATACTTCTACCATCTTGTGTGGTAGTGATTTTGTCTATTGTGTGTTCTACCACCTGCTCTCCCTCCTCCCTCTCTAGCCTGGGGCCTGTCCTTTGTGGCAGTGATTTTGTCTATTGTGTGTTCTACCACCTACTCTCCCTCCTCCCTCTCTAGCCTGGGACCTGTCCTTTGTGGTAGTGATTTTGTCTATTGTGTGTTCTACCACCTGCTCTCCCTCCTCCCTCTCTAGCCTGGGGCCTGTCCTTTGTGGTAGTGATCTTGTCTAATGTGTTTTTACCACCCGTTCTCTCTCCTTACTCTCTAACCTGGGGCCTGCCCCCAACTTTGTCTTGTCCACTTGTCGGTAAACTGTTCTATGTAAATTCTTTTTTAGGAGTTGGGTACCTTTTTCCAAGTTTTTGTTTTTTAACCTTTCTGAGCTGCTTGGGAGTGGGGGAAAATTTTAAAGGGTCAACCCCATTACTTAAATCTCCTTGCCTGGGTTGACCGTCACCACTTGGCACACAAACTGGTTCATCCGTAATAGTGTGATCTAAATCAAATCCCAAATTAGCATTGGGCACCTCAAGTTCATCCTCCCCTGCTGTTAAAGTTATCCTTAATTTCCTTAAGAGGGTATGCATTCCCCCCTGCATAATTTTTAGTCCCCGTTTAACTTTTTTCTTCCTGTTCTGCATCGTAACTGTATGTTCAATAACAGTCTTAAAAATATTGGTACAAGTATTCTTATGGTGTTTAAAAAACAAGTCCTTTAATATGGTGTCATTTATTGTGATGAAATTGTGCTATTAAAGTGTAGTAATGCAGCAGCAGGCTGTTCATAAAATGTTCAACATATTACAATAAGGGTGGGGGATGATGATAAATGATTACACAATATATGGATGCATACAGTAGTGCTTATTGTTTTTGCACCTACTATGCAAAAAAAAGCTGTGCAGTTGTAGTTATTTTATCATGTTGAATCAATTGATACTATACATGTCAATTAAATGAAATATCTGAAAATGTTAAACCTTTAATAATAGTAAAAATAATAATAACAACAACTAAAATTTCAACCCTTGAGCTTTGTCTTGCACACACGGGGAACATGATATATTGCTGACAGTCATACTTCCCAAAGCCTGCTCCACAGGAAAAAAAATGAAATTGCGCAATATTGGAGAACAAGGGTGCTGGAACCACAGGGCAAGGGGGCAGAAAAGCCCCTCACACTTTCCATAGACTCAGGATATGCCCTCAGCTGACTTACTGATTAAAAAAAAAAAACATTTATTCAACTACAATAGCAGAAAATATAGAAACATGCTTGATTTCAATAAAACAAGCTTTATTTTCATTTTTTGCTATATTAGTTGACTCTGTTTTGCACTCTAGGGGGTAAAGACAGAAATGTGCACAGACGGGTCCATCCTGCATCTTACGGGCTTCTTCTTGCTACCAAATAGAGATGCAAATGCACTACAGGCAGTATGACATTGCAAAGAGAAAAAACAAACAAAGAAATGTATTCTGTTGTCTTGCCTTCCCACATTACAGGAACCAAAAGAATAAGAGCCAGCAAACAGTGACTGGAATAAAAATCTTGTATTAAGTGAACATAATCACAGCAATTGCAGCAGTTACAAACTGGTTTTGGCTGGCAAAGCACAGCCTTCTTCAGTGTACAAAAAATCATGACATACAAAGCTGTATATATACAATAAGCAGACATCCTATTGGTTGAGTCCTAAAGATGTTCATTAAGTCCCGGGGGGAATAACCCTCCCAGTCTAATGATCCATTTCTTTTCTTTTATGTTTAATATGGAGTGCCATCCAGTTTTATTGGCCCTATTTCCAAATATTGTGTCAATAATAATAAAGTTAAACTTGCATGTTGGGTGAACTAGTTGGTGTTTGTAAAGGGCATTGTGCATCCTTTTTTGTTTGATGTTACTGATGTGTTCAGAGATACGTATTCTTAGAGGTCTGGACGTTTGTCCTACATAAAAAGAACCACAGTTGCAACAGGCCAAATAAATAATCCAATCACTGGAACAATTGGAAAAAAAGGTGAGGTCAAAAACCTGGGGACAGTTGCGACTGGAGAATTGTTTGGACTTATTTATATATTTGCAATTGTTACAATGTCCACATGGAAAACAACCATGTAATGGTTCACCAGAAAGTGTTGTTTGTAATAAATCATGTGTGTTGTTGTCCCTATGTTTGTAATGATTAAAAAAAGAATTGAGGTTTTTGCCTTTCTTATAGGAAAATAGGCAATTGTCAGGGATGATACTGGTGATGTCCGAATCACATTGTATGAATTGTGACTTAGGGATATTGCGTGCTATGTGAGGTGGATGGTAGCTAGAGGCATGTAAAATGGAATTGTATTCTGGGAGCTTTCAAAATTCATATGTGCTAAACGCATCTGTTCAGATGATACTACTTATTTGAAACACAAATCGGATCTAACCACTAGATTCAAATTCCGTGGGTATAGAAGTGGTGATATATCCATGGCCAGTAACAAGGTGAGCTCTATGGAGAGAATGGAGCTACTTACATACAAGACACATGTCACTAAGCCATCTCAACCTCTCAGATTCACGACTACATATGCCCGTAATTCCAACCGCCTCATCCAAAGTGTACGGAGGCATTGGAACATTCTACAATGTGATTCGGACATCACCAGTATCATTCCTGACAATTGCCTATTTTCCTACAAGAAAGGCAAAAACCTCAATTCTTTTTTTAATCATTACAAACATAGGGACAACAACACACATGATTTATTACAAACAACACTTTCTGGTGAACCATTACATGGTTGTTTTCCATGTGGACATTGTAACAATTGCAAATATATAAATAAGTCCAAACAATTCTCCAGTCGCAACTGTCCCCAGGTTTTTGACCTCACCTTTTTTCCAATTGTTCCAGTGATTGGATTATTTATTTGGCCTCTTGCAACTGTGGTTCTTTTTATGTAGGACAAACGTCCAGACCTCTAAGAATACATATCTCTGAACACATCAGTAACATCAAACAAAAAAGGATGCACAATGCCCTTTACAAACACCAACTAGTTCACCCAACATGCAAGTTTAACTTTATTATTATTGACACAATATTTGGAAATAGGGCCAATAAAACTGGATGGCACTCCATATTAAACATAAAAGAAAAGAAATGGATCATTAGACTGGGAGGGTTATTCCCCCCGGGACTTAATGAACATCTTTAGGACTCAACCAATAGGATGTCTGCTTATTGTATATATACAGCTTTGTATGTCATGATTTTTTGTACACTGAAGAAGGCTGTGCTTTGCCAGCCGAAACCGGTTTGTAACTGCTGCAATTGCTGTGATTATGTTCACTTAATACAAGATTTTTATTCCAGTCACTGTTTGCTGGCTCTTATTCTTTTGGTTCCTGTATGAGTCTGTTTCCTTGAGCTGAGCAACTGCTTACATGCAGGAGGTTTGTCTTTCATGTTGCACTTCCCACATTACAGCAAAAATTTCCACATGGAGAAGGCATACTTCTTAACTGCACCTGATTTTGTCAGGACCTCCTTAATTTGGCCTTATTTTATGTTGCACAGGAAAAATATATTTCATTTCCTTGTAAGTCTCTAAGGATTGCACTGAAAAATGCTAGTCACTAGAGTTTCATACTTCTGTTGTTCAAAATGTGCATGTATACCACAGCACGTGTGTCGGTAGACATACGCAAACATCAGAAGGTGGTCAGAATTTTCTAGTTCATGATAAAAAAATAGTTTACGTGTGTTAAGGTAGTGAGCTGTGATCTCCCCTGTGTGTTGTATGAATGAAATGACTAGAGTGAGCAACAAAATAATGAGTGGTGGGTCTTAATCAGATAAAGACTTTAAAAAGATATCTGTGTGTGTGTGTGTGTGTGTGTGTGTGTGTGTGTGTGTGTGTGTGTGTGTGTGTGTGTGTGTGTGTGTGTATAGATGCAGGTTTGCACAACTGTGAGTTATGTGAATGCAAATGTGCTCAAGTGTGGGAGTGCACATGTGCAAATATGTGGCTGCGAGCATGTGTGTGTGTGTGTGTGTGTGTGCTCGCATTTCTCAACTTCCTTGATTTTGCAGAGGGATCCTTACCTTTTTTTGATATTTTTGTCTTGTCCCTTAGAATTTTTAGATTTTTTTAAAAACAGCTTTCAGAAAAGCAATAATGCAAGACAGAGTTTCATACCTCTTACTGTTCAGAAACTGCTTGTTGATGTAAAACCTGTTCTAGAAACTTAAGTGAATTAGAGTAATATTTAAAGAAGTCCTTGTTTGTGTAGACTCTTATTTTTTTACTATGTCCAGAATTCATGAGCCCGTAAATGGATCATCTCCCAACCTTTGCTTACAGTTATCAACGGTATCAGAATTTGTCAAAGATTTGGGATGCATGGCTAGCCTTAAAAAGGCCCTTGTGGTCGTGAGCCTAGTAAACTATGAAGAGGTTGGGAGGGTGGCCTAATGGTTAAGGTGTTTGCCTTACAAACACAAGGTGCAGGGTTTGAGTTTCACAAGGGATAATTGGCTAGTCTTAAAATGGCTCACAAGGGCAATTAGCTTAGTACTAACCTATGAATCTGCAAGCAAATAAAATGAGAGATTACAGACAAGTCAGTCATAGACATTACCCTTTCAAATGTGTTATTGTTCAGAAAATGCATGTTGATACAAAACCTTTTGATGTGATGTTGTCAATCTTGCCTTTATTCTCACATGTGGGTTAGATCCGATGTATTGGAGCCATCTCTGCCAATACTCCAGATAGAGGTCTTCAGCAAGGCTCATGAGCCTCATTCTTTACCTATAATGCCTTCTGCTAGTTACCTCAGATCTTGTTTGCCTCCAGCGAAGTTGTTTCATCAGCTATAGCTCTGGGTTAAATACAACTTATCACTTATATATTTCTCTAGCATCGTTTAACTTTCTAGTTTAATTTCTTTAAATACTTTAAATGCTTTAATATATCTTGTTAACCTAACTTCTTTACCCAACTTCCCCCCTTTACATGTCTAAGTTAGAGGGCACTTAGTAACATTTGTTTTAGTTAGAGGACATTCCTTCCCTTCCCTATTAAATTCCTCTTAATCCTTTAATATATATTCAAAATGTTTAAAAAAATAAAATATAGAACTTTCTTCTGGTAGCATATTTCCATCTCTTCTTTGCATGTAACATTTGTTTCCTCTGTGAGTGTGTGGCTGCTCAAGTCCAATTAAGTTAGAGGACTTACCCCTTCTGAGAGTGTGAGTAATTCTATTTTTTCACTATTTTTGTTTCTCCCTTAGCATTATGTCCCAAAAAACAGGAAAGTAAGCCTTTAGGCTTTAAGAAGTGTGAAACGTGCAGTAAGAAGATGCCGCTTAACTATTCACCCACAGTCTGTGTGTATTGTTTGGAGCCTCTTCATTTGCAGGAATCATGTTCCATTTGCCACAAGTTTAATCAGTAGGTTTTAATGGAATGCAAAAATACACTGATTTTGAGAGGCCTGTTGAAAACACCTTTCTCTGAGGTTATATCCTCTGTTCCTTCTGAAAAGCCAACCAAAATACCTTTATCAAAGCTGTGATCCTCATCAGAGCTGAAGCAGAATGCTCTGAAATTGAATGACCTGAAGGCTGTATCAGAGCAGACATCTCCTCCCAGCTCCAATAATCCTTCGGAGCGGGAAATTACATTGGAGCTGACGACTTTCATTACTCATAGACACAGGAGCTGATCTCCTTCCATTGAGAAGGTTTCTTCCAGGCTCCCTTCTTCACTTTTAGCTAAGTCAACATCACTTACCCTGTCCACTAGGTCTATCAGGAATTTATCTGATGAAGACGTGGATAGAGTTGTACAGAGACTTTTGAAGACACCTACTTTGGCCAGACTTCTAATGGATCTGAACCCAAAGGAGTTGGAGCAGTCTCAAACCCCCCCTCTTCTGTGACAGTTCCTCCTCCTATCCATCCTCTTGCTTCAGCGTCAGAAGATTCAGATATCCAGGTTGTGTTGGTGTCAGTTCCAGGACCGTCATTCTCATTGGTTCCAACATCTGCCTTGAGTGTCTCCATGCCCTCAGAGCATGAGATCTCTGGGAGCCAACACTCCTCTGTCAGGTCCGCGGAGACTTGTCGGATCTCTTTGGATCTGACCATGTCTCTGGGAGCCTAAACACAGGTGAGTTTGGCTCCTACTTCTGCTTTGTAGCTACTGTCTTCTGCTCCAGAGATTCCTTTGGCTCCAACTGATCTGGGGACTTCCTTGGAGCAGGGTGGGTCTGCTTTTCAAGTAATGAGGAGGGATTTGACTTCTTCACAGTCCAGAACACAATCTTTTTTGGTTCTTCCTCCCTCTTCAGGCAAGGTGCCTCTCTTCTCATGCACCCTCTCCACAGGCCTGCAGAGATATTAGGCCTCAGGCTGTACCTCAGGGTACTGAACCCTCTCCAGAGTATACCACTGAAGAGGTCCCTACAAAGAGGACATGCAAGAGGAAGCATCTGAACTCACTGGAAAAGTCACATCTGACACTGACCTCGATGAAGCAGAAGGCCCCCACGATCACCTCCTGATGATGTCTCCTTTGGATATATCCTGGAACTATTAAAACAGAGAGGTGATTGGCAGTCCTCCACCCCTTTGACTGAGGAGTCAGTCTTCCTGAAGGCCTTTGTGTCTCACACATCATCTTCCTGGGTGACTCCTCCTTTCAACGAGCTTGTGTAATTACTCTTGCGAAAGGCTTGGGAGACCCCAGGCACCATAGACCCCACTCCTAGGAGGCCAAATAAATGCATTACTGCCCCAAAAGAGAAGGGTGTTCTTACAAAATGTGTAGGAGTTGATGTCATGGTCATGACGGTGGCCACTAGAGAGGAACTCTTAGATGAGTACCTCTATCCATCCTCCTCATAAGGATTCTAGGACCATGGATAGATATGGGAAGCACGTCTTCACATCAGCAACCTTTGCTTTGTGGTCACTGAATTATCTCACTCACTTTATCAGACTACAGAGGGACCTGATTAAAGAGTTATCAGACTCCCTTCAAGGAGCTATAGGTGATGCAGTGGCAGAGAAAAATCAATGCTCAGCTTGCTACCTTGAACTACTAAATTCAACTCATCCATGAGACTTATTTCTTATGCGACTGATGGAATGAGTAGGGCAGCAGGCTCAGGTTCCTCTTAGGAGGCAGGCCTTTATGCATCTTTGTGATTTCGCGGAGCTCTTTAAGTCTTCCTTAATTAATGCCCCTTTTGATAGCTCATCCCTTTTTGGGCCAAAAGTGAAGGACACACTCACCAGGTGTGAACAAGAGGGTAAGACCTTGTCTGCTGTTGCAGTGCATTTTTCCACTCTTACTAGACCTTTTCCCAAGGGTCATAAAAAGTAATGGGAAAATGTGGTTCAGAAAATATCAGAGGTCTTACCAAGACACACAAGGTGAAAGTTCCCCCAGAGGCAGAGGGAGGGGGGACAATAACAGAAGATGCCACCATTGCAGCCAAGGGGGCCCACAAAACCAAGCATCCAGAGAATCTTTCTTTGAGAGACCTTTGCAGTGCGCCTGAAAGAGTGTCCAATTGCTCATCTCTGGAGGCTGTCGGGGAGGGGAGCAATTGTCTCTGCACCAAGAAACCTGGCTAAAGATAACAAATGACAGATGTGTGCAGGACATAATATCCAGAGGATACATCATCCCCTTAATCCTGTCCCCCAAAACAAAGTGGTTCCAGCTGTTCCACCCAGTCAAAAGGTACAAGCAACTATAGAAATTCAAAAGTTGATAAAAAAGAGTCATCCAAGAAGATCCCACTGGCCAGAGAGGATCTGGTACTTACTCAAAATTCTTTTCAGTTTAAAAAGAACAGGGGACTGGAGGCCCATCTTGCATCGCAGCAGTTTGAACAAATCAATAAAGAAGACCAAGTTCCGGATGGTAGCATTGCAGTCAATACTTCCATTTCTCTAAAAAGATGATTGGATGTGCTCAGTAGACCTTCAGGATGTGTACTACCATATTCTAATGGTCAGGAGGTCCAGGAGTTTCTTGCACTTCTAGCTAGGAGCAAGTCACTTCCAGTTTTGAGCTCTGCCCTTTGGTCTCACTACAACCCCCAGAATGTTTACCAAATGTATGGCAATGGTAGCAGCTCACCTGAGATGCAAAGGAATCTGTGTATTTCCATACCTGGATGACTGGCTCATAGCTGCCCTGACCAGGCATCACTTATTCCAATCAAGGGGTTATGTCCTTCAACTTTGCTCCTCCCTGGGCATTACCATAAATTATGAGAAATCTGCGCTAGAACCATCACAAACCTTACTGTTCATAGGAGCAGAGATAAACACTACCACTCAGATAGCAAGTCTTTCACAACACAGTATAGATGACCTCCATCATCTTGTCAGAGTTCTTATAAAGAAGTCCAAAGCCACCGCAAAACTAGTTCTCCAGGTCCTTGGAAAAATGGCTGCTTCCATCATACTAATTCCCTTAGCTCATCTCCACATGAGGGTTCAGTGGATGCTGTTTGCTCAGTGGTCAATCTTGGAGCTTCCACTGTCTCACAAGATTATAACCAATGCCAGCAAGAAGGACCTCCAAAGGTGGATCCACTTACCATCAGTACTTCGAGGCCATCCCTTTATTCCTCCACAGCCTCTGGCTACAGTGACCATGATTGGTTTCCCAGATTGGGGGGGGGGGGGTTTCTTGGGAAGACAGTTCAAGGCATCTGGAAAGATCATGAGGCTTGCTTGCATATAAATGTCCTAGATATGAGATCAGTTCTAGCATTTCAAGCATTACAGGACTCTCTTCCTATAGGAGCAATTGCAATTCATATGGACAATATGTCTGTAGTTTGGTACATCACCAAACAAGGGGGAACCAGATCATACCCACTTTGTCAAGAAGCTCTCAGAGTCTGGCATTAGGTGGTAGCAATGCAAATCCCGGGGAAATGCAATGTCATTGCGGACATTCTGTGGCCACAGGAGTGGTCCCTCAATCAGAAAGTAACGTAAGTGATCTTCTACAAATGGGGCCAGCCTTGCTGTGACATTTTTGCATCACCCAACAATGCCAAATGCAACAACCACTTCACCCTGATCCCTCCAATGGGGGAGTCACCAAGGGATGCACTTGTTCTTGATTGGCCCCCAGGACTTTTATGCCTTTCCTCCAATCCTTCTAATTCCAAAGCTTCTACAGAAACCGAGTTTGTTGGAGACCACCATTATCCTAATTGTTCCCTACTGACCTTGTCAAATCTGGTTTCCCTTTCTTCAGCCTCATCTCTGGGATGGACTCTGGATTCTGGACCCAGTTCCAGACATTCTGACACACCCATCAGGGATGATTCATCCCAACCTACACACCTTGAAATTGACAGCTTGGCTGCTGCAGGTCCTCTAATTGGCAGGTTTCCATCCCTCTTCTCCCCTCTCCAGTCAAGCATATCATTTTATTTATTTTATTTTATTTTACATTTGTTGACTGGGACAGTCCAACTGGATTACAAGCCCATTTTCAGTGGAGGCCCGGGGAGAAAAGCTCCAAGAGAACAATTTTTTTTTTTTTTTTTTTTTTTTACAAAACATAGTTTTAAGGACAGACTTTTGACATACAATTTCCCTAGAAGAGACTTTGACATACATATTAACCAACAGATAGGATACATTTGTTCTCTAAAATATAATATTAGAAGAAGATTCCTAAGTTTAGGATTCCTGTGATAGATTTACTATCAGAATAAAGCAGAGAGACGCAGAATAAGGCTCTGAGAGAGCAGATGATGCTTGCTATAGTTGAGAAGGATAACAAATTGATTCACTATATGTCTTCACCTGGTTTTAGTTGAGAAGGATAACAAACTGATTTACAATATGTCTTCTCCTGGTTTTAGAGTTGCTTATGCAAAGCACAACATTGCTGGGGTAGTTTCCCTAACTCCTGAAGAGATGGGGTGAGCAGTAGATTAACAGTCCTAAGTGGGTACAGTACTATGGTTGGCTTAGCAGAGTTACTTAAGTTAGGTGAAGTGTTCTAATGAGACATTAGCCAGGGGGGATACAGGAGCACATTAGATTATTCACAAAATGAGTTTTAACAAGTTTCTTGAACTGTGATGGGGATTTGTTGTCAGTTATGTGGGCAGGAAGGGAGTTCCAGGTTTTTGCTATACAGTGGCAGTAGACAGACTTACCAGCTTCATTGTTATATTTGGTTACTTTGAGGAGGTTTTGTGTGCTAGACTTCAAGGGCCTGGTGGTTGTATAGGGTTGCAAAAGATTTTGTAGGGCTGGGGTGTTTTCAACATTATGTATTATTTTGTGGGCTAGTGATAGTTGATTGAGTTGAAGTAGTAGTGGTAGTTCTAGCCAATTGAGGTTTTTTTAGGCATTCACAGTGATGTGTTCTGATGGGAGAGGTTGTAGCAAATTTGGCTATCTTATTATAACAATTATCAAGTTTGTTTATGTCGGATTTGCAGAGATTTATAAGCACGGGGAGGCATAAAGTAGGGTGGATAGTAGGTGAGTCCTCGCTATTGTAGTTTTGGAGTGGTCAGTGAGGAATTTATTATTGCGATACAGTAGGCATAGTTTTTTATGGTTATAGAAATATGTAGGTCAAATCTAAGGTGATTATCTATTTCAACCCCTAAGAGGTTGGTATGATTTGTGGGGGTGATTGTGGTCTTGTTAAAGGAGGAGATGAAGAATCAGTGGGAGGTGTGGCTCTGTGGGAGCTAAAGAGTACTAGCTTTGTTTTACTTGGTTTCAGAATGAGCCTTTGGTTTGTAATAAAGTTAGGGAGTGAAAGATATCAATTGATTTGGCTGCACAATGTTACAGAAGCAAATGGAAGAAGTTTGTTATATGGGCAGACTGTAAAAAGATAGATCTGTTTTCAGCACCATTTCAGTCTGTGCTACAGTTTTTATCTGAGATCTTCAATGATGGAGCAGCGGCAGCCTCAATTAAAGTTCAACTAGCTGCAATCTCTAATTTTCATATAGTAGAAAATGACCACCCTATCATGTCACATAGATTTTGAAAAGCTTTTTTGAAATGCTCTGTTATGCTAAGGCCTCCTTACAAACATCCAGTGCCTCCTTGGGATATAAACTTCATCTTCTCCATCATATTTCCCCCTTTGAACCCTCAGCCACATGTGATATGAAATCTCTCTCATGGAAAACCCTGTTCTTGGTAACAATTACTTTAGAAAAAACACACTGAACAACTGGAGAAATGGTCACCATCCACTTTTACTGTGTTCCTAGTACTTCGGCATTAAGCCTTCCAGGGAATAATTATGCACAAGAATGGTGTACTTTAAATACATTTCACTACATTCATTATTCAAGTCAATTATACAATAATTGATCAATTAATCACAGAGTCAAAAAATTTAAATCTAAAGTGCAACCTGAGCAGTAAAGTGCTTCAGAAACAAAGTGCATCAAAACATATAAAGTGCAACCCCTTACATTCCTATTGCATTTAACATTATAATTTAAGAAGTTAATACAAAAGCACTTAGGCATCTCTAGATTAACAAATACTAAAACATTTTTCCCTACAATGGTTGATCAATTAATCAACGAGTCAAGAAAATTTAAATCTAAAGTGCATCCTGAGCAATTAAAATGCTTCAGAAACATTTAAAGTGCATCAAAAACTTTAAAAATACAAGTTCATACAGAAGCACTTATACATCTTTAGATTAACAAATACTAAAACATTTTGCCCTACAATAGTTGATCAATTAGTCAGTGAGTCAAAAAAATGTAAATCCAAAGTGCATCCTGAGCAATTAAAGTGCTTCAGAAACATTTAAAGTGCATCAAAAAACATTTAAAATACAACCCCTTACATTCCTATTGCATTTAACTTAATAGTTTAAGAAGTTCATGCCAATGAACCTATACATCTTTAGATTAACAAATGCTTAAATATTTAAATACTTTACCCTATACATATAAATCTTTCATCCTATATATCTATGCATTTATAAAATAACGCATACTGAAACATTTCATCCTATACATGTAAATCTAACTCCATATTAAGACCATGGGGCCGCAAAGTTCCAAAATTAATAATATATCTACTTTCCATCCTAAACAAAATGTGCCCATATTCCATGCCTTGTACTGCATAAGGTTTGTTTAAAATAAAAAAAAAAAAAATAAACTGCTAGTGTTACTATTGTGAATAGTGTGGAAATGTTGGGCCACAGGATTATTAAGCCTAACATGCCTCACACCCCCCAAATGCCCCATAAGTCTTCTTTTTACCATTCTTCTGGTTTGGCCTATATACCACCTTGCAGGTAGACAATCACATCTAATGGCATAAACAACCCCACTGGTAGTGCAATTGTAAGATCCCAGGGCGATGAACTTCTTTCCATTAATCAAACTACCCGAAATGTTCTTGACTTTGTCACGTACCTTGCACCTTCCACATCTAAAAGTGCCTATTGTGTTAGAACCATTTTCCATCCTACTTAACCTACTGTTCAATAATTCCTTCAGGTTGTGAAATCTACTATGAGAAAAAACAACCCTGCCCTTGAAAATGTTGCCCACTTCCTCATCCTGCTGTATAATAGGCAAAAACCTGTGTACTAACACCTTCAATGTAGCCAAAAAAGGGGAAAATTTGTTAACAAAAAATATATCATCCTTGCCCACTTTATGATAATCTCCATGCCCATGATATATTGCATGACTCCATACTCTCCGACCAGCAATTTGCTTTCTCACTTTTCCACAGCCCTATTTAACACCTGGCTAGAATACCCTCTCTTCGCCAACTTGCATCTAACAATGAACATTGTCACTAATGCGCTTGAATTCTCCTTAAGGGAGAGAATCAGGTAAATGTTCTGGATGCATGCTATCTGCAATCAAAAAAATATTGGCGGCTGTTTCCTTACAAAATGGTTTAAAAGATACTAGCTTGTCTTTATTCACAAATAACTCCAAATCTAGAAACTGTATCTTATGTCTATGAGTTTGATAGGATACTGTGATGCCATACTGATTCTGATTGGTTCCAATATAAACTGTTCAAAAAGACTAATTTCTCCTCTATATATAAAAAACAAATCATCAGTATAGCGTTTGAAAACTATAACATTTTCCAAAAAATGTGTATTCCTATAAACACATCTCTTCTCAAAAAAACCCATAAAAATTATGGCATAAGATGGGGCAAAAGATGCCCCCATAGCAGTCCCTGTTCTCTGTAGAAAAAAATTGTCCTCAAAACTAAATACATTGTGTGTCAGTGCAAACTTCAACAGCTGTAAAATATAACTTGTTCTGTGACCTTCCCCCAATAGTCTGGCTACTGCTTCCAGACCCCACCGATGAGAAATATTGGTATACAAGGACTTAATATCAACAGTTGCCCAGAAAAACTCCTCTTGCCACTCAGTAACCCCCAAAGTGTCTTTGAGCTCTTTACCATTTCTAATGTGTGAAGGGACTCGCTTCAAATGCTCTTTCAACTGTGCATCCAGAAAAATGCCAATATTCTGGAGATATTCCCCTCCCCTGACACTATGGGTCTCCAGGGGGATTTAAGTCCTTGTGTACCTTGGGAATGGCATAAATCTTAGCCATTCTAGGATATTTTACATGTAACTTTTTGACATCAGTGGTGGAAAAAAATCCCAGTCTCTCTCCCTTTTCAAGTAATTCCAGCAACAAGTCATTATATGCATCCAGAACATTTGACTGCACCTGTTCATAAACACCGACTTCCTGCAACAATTCATTCACCATATTGTTGTATTTTACTCTAGACATTATTACCCAATTACCCCCCTTATCTGTCTGTGCAAAAACATAATCTTTATTCAAGCATCTTAACTGCCTTAATGCATTCGGTTCATGCTTCTTCAAGTTATGGGGCTTATAACTGTCATAAAAATTCTTATATTCAGGCAATCAGACAAGCTTTTCATTTTATATTCTTAATCAAGGAAGGATCACCCAGTTTCAAAAGTCTCATTATCCAGATGGCTTTTATCATGCATAACACACATTTACAATTCTAAAAAAGAAAGCTCTCTCAAATGTTGTTAAAGCTTGTTCCACTAGATCTCTGGCCATGTCTGCTGCCTTTCATGCTGGACTTGTTGTTGTGTCTTTCGGCTTTTCCCAGTTAGGGGTCACCACAGCGGAACTCCAGTCTGCTAATGATTCGCAGTAGATTTTTGCATGCCGAGTTGCCAGCTCTGATGAACAACCTTCAACGAAGGAACGCCCATTCACGCATGTCTCCACACAGAAGACGCTCTAGCTGAGATTCGAAAAGGACAATGGATTATATTTGTGCAGCTGCTACTTGGGCAAGACCTCATACCTTTATTACTCATAAGAAGGTGGATTTGGCCTCTAGGACTAGAGCTTCCTTTGGGTCTGTGGTTCTGAGGAATATTCTCCCATGAGCCACTCAGGAGTCCAGTTGCTTGGGATGCAATCCCACATGTGGGAATAAAGGTGAAATTGACATCACATAATGAAGTTATGTTCTTACCATAATGTTCCATGTTTGTTGTCCATCTTACCCTTTACTCTCACAACCCTCCCTCCTCCCCCTGCCTAAACTCCTGGTAGACTAGTTAAAAAAATAGGAATTCAGCAGAGCCATATGGCCTCAGAAAATATACCCTTTTCAGTCTGGTTCTAATTTTATGAAAGTAGGTATGCCCATGTTTCTATACATTAGCAAATTGCTACCATGTGACCTCTTTTTATGTGCTACTGGAAGGGCAAAGAAGATCTGAGGTAACTAGGAGAAAGCATTGTGGGTAAAGAATGAGCCCCATGAGATTTGCTGAAGACCTCAAGCTGGAGTATTGGCTGAGATGGATCTGACACATTGGATCCGACCCACACATCAGAATAAAGGATGAGATGGACAATACACATGGAATGTTATGATAAGAACATAACTTCTTTTAATACTTTTTAAGTGAATTACATGGATAAATTGTCCCTGAGTTTTGTCTATGTTCAGAATTCTTGAGGAAAAAACTTGAGTGGTATGGTATGCAGGACTTCCTCATATTGACCATGGTAAAAGTAAGTACAGAAAAAAGCACAAGTGTGAAAACACAGCAGTCACAATTCAAAATAGCCAAGGGTAAAGTAAGCAGCAAACAGCAGGCAGCAAGTAAAGTAAATCCAAGTTTAATGCACATACAAACTGGTAAGTACTTTTGCTATGGAATCATAGCTTCTTCAGACCCTAATAAAACAGCATCTTCACTGAACTCAACTGCGTTAACGTAAGTGGTTACCCGACCCACATGTTTTGATAGGCTGTGGCAGAGTTGGAAAACCCTGCCCCACAGAAGCAACAGCAGTGTTTCTTCTAACTACTGGTTGCTCAACAGTAACCATCCCTCTTTAGTTAATATTCACCTGGTTACCAGTCTCATTGGGGGGAGTGGTATATACAGAGTGATCACTCAACATAGTTAATGTAGGACAGTTACTTGGTGCTGTTTTAGCTAATCCCATAGCATAACAGATTCAGATGCGTCAGAGGTGCTGTGTTCAGCTCCTCACGTGTCACAATTCTTGGCCAGGAAAAAACACAAACAGCATAAAAATCACTTAAATCATGGTTAACTTTCTTCCTCTTACTACTAATCAGTCTCCTTTCATAGGCACTCACATTGCCTCTGATCTCAGTAATGGCCAGATCAACCTCATCTGATGACAAGTGTATAAAGTTCACTTTCTTGCCATTGGATATCAGCACAGAGTTCTGTTTCTTTAGGCAGAAAAAAATCTATCAACAAATGAAGATAGCAAAAACTAGTCTCCATATTAATTTTCTGCCAAGGTGATAGTAATTCAGGATAGTGAGTGCCATGTGAGAGCATATTTAGAACCATAAGACCCCTTAGTATAACTTTAAGCTGTATACAAGCTTCAAAATCCAGTCTCTGGTGTTGGTATCATTTAAGTTCATACAAATTATTTTTACAGTCCTCAGTTTAGCAGCAAATAACTTCCTTACTTCCCCCTCAGCTGTATTAGATTCACTCAGAATACTCACCTCTTAACAGGGGATTTGTATCAACATTCAGAAATGTTATCATCCTGTTGTTCCTCACTGTTAACTACTCATGGTTCATTGCAGTGTCTATAGCTCGATTATCAGAAAATCCTTCGGCCATGCTCTGCTGGTAAAACCAAAAGTCCAAAATATAAAACAAAATTATTCCACCAGCAGACCATCCACACTAGTAGCCAGGAATCAAAACTGAGTACAGAAAAAAAAAGCACCAGTGTGGAAACATGGCAGTCACAATTCAAAATATCGAAAGGTAAAGTAGGCAGCAAACAGGCATCAGGTAAAATAAATCCCAGTGTGAAAAGATAGCTGTCACAATTCAAAATATCGAAAGGTAAAGTAGGCAGCAAACAGGTATCAGGTAAAATAAATCCCAGTGTGAAAACACAGCAGTCACAATTCAAAATATCCAAAAATAAAGTAAGCAGCAAGCAGCAAGTAAAATAAATCCAAGTTTAATACATAAACAAACTGGTAAACACTTTCACTATGGAATCATAGTTTCTTCAGTCCCTAATAAAACAGCATGTACACTGAACATTTATACAACAATGTCATAATGCATAAACCAATCAGGAGCTAAAACTAATAAAACAATTAAATAGTTAAAGCTGAATTCACTGAAGAAGTGAGCCCAGCAAAGGGTAAACATTACTTTTTCCTTCTCCCTTCTGGCTTCTAAAGCAGGTTTCAGGGGTACAAATTCATTTAAGCCCCACCCCATATGAGAATGTAGTTTGGCTATCCATCTTACTTCACATCACTCTCTTTCATTTTCAGTGTTGCCTAACCTAGCATTCTCATATATAACATGTCACACAGTAAAAGAAAACATATGTCCATTACCTTGCATCTGAACATGTTTAGCTAAGGCATTTACAGTTTTACCTTTCTTAACACAATATTATTAATAACACTATAACACTATATATATATATATATATATATATATATATATATATATATATGTCCCTAATACATTCACAAAACCAATGGTTAGTTTTGCTAACATAAAATGAGCTGCATTGCTCACCGTTAGCTAAATAAACAATGTTCGTGGTGTCACAGTTGGCCATAACATTTAAAAAATATTTCTTCCATCTGTGGATGAACAAACACATTATCCCCTCTGACATACTGACAGAAAATACAAGTGCCACATTTTTTTGGTACCCTCTCTCAGTTGTCCATAGCCCAACTGGTCTGGATAACACAACAAACTCTTTAAATTCACCATATTCCTGTAATAAAACTAGAATCTGAAGAAGCTATGATTCCATAGCGAAAGTGCTTACCAGTTTATATATGTATTAAACTTGGATTTATTTTCCTTGCTGCCTACTGTTTGCTAATTACTTTAACTTTGAATATTTTGAATTGTGACTGCTGTATTTCCACACTGGTGCTTTTATCTGTACTCAGTTTTGGTTCCTGGCTACTAGTGCGGTTTGTCTGCTCATTGAATTTTTGTCTTTTATTTCATGGTAAAAGTAAATAAAAAGGGAGCATGTATATTCTGTTTCGAGCAGTGTCTGCTGTTAAAAAAATGCATCAGCAAAGAGAAAACAGTTCTCCAACATTCCTGTCAGTGTTTAGTAAAATGAATACTGGACTAGAGATTGCTGGGAAAGCACTGAGAAGGGTTGCTAAGATTGACCAAAGTGTGGCACTTAGACTGCTAGTAGTAGGACATGGGCTGCTACCCATGTTCTTTTATTATGATCAGGAAAAAAAATGACATTGCTGGCCACTGCACAGCTAAATAAATTCCCTGATTCATAGAACATACAAGGCAGAGGTAGTCCTTGTCAACATCAACATCATATGATACTTTCTGCCGCCAGCATTTTTTTGTCATTTATTATATAGCTTATCAATGTTGCATTCCACCAAGATGGTTCATTTTTATGTTCCCCAGTATATTTGGCACTGATGCAGATGCTTTTTTTATACTGTTTCTTAGATCAAAGTAAAACTCATTAGCATTAAGTGACAACTGAGACTACATGAGAGTTGGTAATCTTGCATTTAAATTGAGACCTCACCACATAGTTTTAATGTTTGTCTAAGTTCTGAATTTAGAGGAGCTCATTGTGTTGGATTTAAATGCATACTCTGTCCATGGTTTGAGAGTTAAAGTATATGGTATGTGCTAGCCTAGTGTGCCTGAGTGCAGAGGTCACATGACTGTTGATTTGCAGACCCCAATGTTGTGAAGCACAGGCTTGTTCATGCTTCATCCTGTTATTTGAGTGAACAGAGCTGTGAAACTAGTTACCATGATGTAGCATAGAGGCCTGGTGCTGAACACCAGCACTGGTGTAGCTGCAACTCTGGGACTGGCTGCTGTGATGTGGCACAGACATTTCGTGCTCAGTGCCAACACTGGCATCAATGGACATATACGAGACTGGCTGCCATGATGCGGCACACAGGCTTGCTACAATACTGCCTTGTAAATGATGTCTTCTGGTTGTTCTGCAGAGACTTGTTACAGTGCAGTATTGTAACCAAAGGTCTATCTATGTGATATGGCCAAAGAAGTATGTATTGTAGTGCAAACTCATGCCCTGTACATTTTATGGAGGGTGCAGTATGGCTATTAACAGTTTATCCCAAAGCACTGAATTACAGTAAAATACATTAAATACCTTTTACAGGAGTACAATATGGATCCAGTGTGTACAGTTTATAAATTCCTGGCTACATCCTTGGTTGGTTCGTCATATTTTTGCTTTGTCCCCCTAAATACTTTTTTTCTGCTTAGTCACCGAGGATTACAGCCACTAATGCCAGTCATTAGAGTTTTAATATTTATTATTCAAAAATGCATGTGTATGCAACCTGCTGTTCTTTTAACTTTTGAAGTGAATTAAAGTAATATTTAAAAAGTTCTTGATTTTGTGCCTTTGACTCCTGCCAATAATTGTTTGGCTTTATCCAGAGTTCTAGAGCAAGGAAGTTGAGAGAGATATGGGAGAAGGAGTCTCTGTTGAAAGATTTAGTTCAACCACCTCTGTGTTGGAAAGATGGTAGTCCTACAGCTTGGCTTATTATTTTTGTCCTATACTTAAAACAGGTTAGAAAACAAATTATTATTCTCTTAGCTGTTTAGGGGTGTCATCCTGCTTTCCCCTAAGAATTGTTCCATCCATGGGGTGTGGGCAGTGGCAAGTTTCATAAATAAGTACGCTGAGGTTGGGGCTGATGACACCTCATACGTTTCTTATCTGGTAAATCAGGTGAGGGTTGATAACACTAATAATGATAGACTTCTGAGTCTGACCTCATATTGTTCTGAAGAATGGATAATAATGTAAAACCTGTTTTTCTTGCTAAGTTGAAACCTGTAGCCATTTTTTGGTGAACAGTGAGTTATGAACAAAGCAACGTGAAAAATCCTGCAGCAGCTTGATCTACATTGCTGTGGCTATTTTTGCCATCTTTGGTGACTACAGATGATCACACAAAGTCGTTACCTATTTAGGGCCTTGCAGCTTGATCTACATTGCTGTGGCTAATTTTGCCATCTTTGGTGACTACAGATGATCACACAAAGTCGTTACCTATTTAGGGCCTTGCAGCTTGATCTACATTGCTGTGACTATTTTTACCATCTTTGGTGACTACAGATGATTTGAAGAAGTCGTTACCTGCTTAGGGCCTTGCAGCTTGATCTACATTACAGTGGCTATTTTTCCATCTTTGGTGATTACAGATGATCACAAGAAGTCATTACCTATTTAGGGCCTTGCAGCTTGATCTACATTGCTATGGCTATTGTTACCATCTTTGGTGACTACAGATGATCACAAGAAGGCATTAACTATTTAGGGCCTTGTTGATGGAAGAAAGCAAAGGGCCGTTAGCTTAATCACAATCAGATGGTCATTCCTATGGGTCAGTTAGGAGGAACAGAGAGCATGGTTTCTGAAAGCTCCAAGTTATACATTTGTGGTGATTATTTTTTAACCTTGTTTGGCAGGAATCCAAACAGAAGTGTGGAATGGTTAACTGTACACACTACTTGCAACATCATAACTTGTATAACTTTTTTTGTTTGATTTCTAAGAAAGTTGATGATGAGACGTTGATGTGCCCTAAAGCTGAAGTGAAGGAGATTACTGTGGCTGTTGCTTTTGTCATATAAATGCAAGTGAAATTGATTGTTATGGCTCTTATTTCTCCACTTTTGGAAATTGCACATGAGAAGTGATTGTCTTAAATGGCAGACCGTGTACACGTGTGGAGAGGGGAAACTGTGCATGTGTTATACAAAACAGTCACTGATATGGCTAGTTTTGGGGAGAGGGAGTGTGGGGTGTGGTTACCTATAGTGAGCAGGAAGACAACATGTGGACTCACCTAACTTGGTTCCCCTTCGCCACAACTGGCATGACCTCAGAGAATGGTTATATTAGGGAGTGCATGGGGTACAGACTATCACAACATCCAAGACAGACTTGACAGAATCCTTTGAATGGTAGGGGAACAAGTTAGAAAGACAAACCATACAAAGGAGCTATGGCAAATCGCTGCAAATAAGCAACACCCAAAGCATGGATTCAAGAGAGACTAGTTGAAATAAATTATTGTCCTTATTTTTTTTTTTACTTTACTCACAATCAGGTATGAGAGGTGTAGGTAGAAGGTGAATGCCTGTATGAGTGAAGAGGAAGAAGTCAAGGTGCATCTAAAAACACATTATGGTTATATGAAAACTATCAAATAAAAATATGGTTTATCAGGTTTAGTGCATTTGTCTAATAAAAGGAAATTGCAGTATGGTACTGTGGCTTTTAAATTGTTTGTTTTCTTCCCAAGAGTCATTAGAAGTATATAGAACATGGGTGTCAGTTTTTGGGGAGCATGTAATATATGAAAGCAAGCATTATTTGCTTTAGGTTTCTGTGATTCAGATGTATTGTACTTTCTCAGAAGGGGCACATTCCACTGGATTAGTTGCATGTGTTTTGCACCAAAGTACCTTATTCAAAGTCTGATTTTTATTGAGAATTGTCTTCAGGGACCTGAAATATGGTCTCTTAAACATATCTAGTAAATCCAGCATTTCAGAAGGCTTTTGTTGCTGTCTGGCAACATGCTTGGTTTACACCTGGTGCCCTACACAAAATGCTGGTGGAAGGTTATTTAAGAAGGCAAAAGGTGGTTGTTGGATCACTCCTGATTGATTATTCATATGGGTTGTTGGGGGAAACAGGATTTGTCAAGTGCCACATGACTGTATATTTATATGATACCTTTGCAGTCAAAGGCAGTGTACCATCTCCGAAGTTGGACATTGTATGTTTTGTACCCAATGCAAGAAGACTTTTTTGTGCGTGAACTCTTTGCTGAACTGGCATATGACCTCTTATATTTACAGCTGATAAATCCATGATTTCAGAGGGCTTTCTTTATTACACTTTGCCTCTTCACTTGCTGTCCATCTGGGTGTTATTTCACCTCTGGACAAAAGGGCTGGGGCAGTTGATGTATGAAATTAAAAGTGAAAAAAAGGTTTACTTTTGACTGATTATTGACTCAATTTGTTGTGAGAGGCGACAGTATCTATCAAAAAACAATAGTATTTATGTACTTCCTTCAGAGTCAAAGTTAATGTACCTTCTCAGAAGGGTCAAAATCCTCTGGGGAAAATGCATTTGATTCATATCAGAGTACCTTATTTCAAGTCCTTGACTTTATAATATGAACTTTTTGGGGAAGCCAACATATGGCCTCTTATATGCAACTCTCAAAACTAGCATTTCAGAGGGGCGTGTGTTGTCAGAGTCTGGCAGTGTACTTGGCTTCTACCTGGGGAGTATTTCACCTTTTCACAAAAGGTTGAGGGAAGGGACTGTATGAAAGCAAATACAAGTTTCAGGATCATGCCTGTATCATTACTGAAAAAGCTTGTTGGCGGGACAGGTCCTGATAAAGAGCTATATGCCCATTATTGTAGTTATGCGATCTCTTCACAGTCAGATATAGTGTACCCTCTCAAAAGTGACACAGTCCAGTGAGACAGCATGCAAATATCTTGTACCAAAGTACCTTATTAAAACTCCGATTATGTTTTTATTGTGAGCTGTCTTTAGGGATCTGACATTTGGCTTCTTATATACAGCTAGAGAAGTCAGAGTTTCAGATGGCTTTTGGTGTTACTATATGTCTGCTCAAGGGTTACTTGACCTTGGGCGAAAAAGCTAAGATAAACTAATGCCCAAAATATATGTGTATGAAGTTCACAGTATATCATAAGTGAAAATAATGCATATTTTCCAGAAAACAAATTGTTTTAGTTGTACTATACTGTGGCTACAATACCATAAATTCACACAGCTAAAGCTGTGCTGTCAAATTCAGAGGTATCCTGTACTGCAAGCTCTGTACTACAGTATAAAATGTGTTTTGAAGTACAGAGTTTGCGACCCTGAAATCACTGAAACTGTGCTTCTTGATGCTGATTACGTCCAGAACACAGTAAACAACTTGCCTGAGGTACGTGACTGACTTTCTGAATCTGGCAGGAGAATCAGAGACACCTACTTCTGTTATCCTGTCTATGAAGACAATAGTATAAGAACCTACAGAGTCTCTTCATAGCTTCAACTACTCCCACACATCTTATTGTCTTCCTGCACTTGTTTCATATGTTTTTTAAATGCAGGTCTTGTTTTTCTTTAATTAAAGACTGTTAAACAGGACGCTCTAAATACAATGAGCAAAACGTTTGTTACTTGTCACTTTACTATACATAAAGCTAAAGGTGTTCTAAATAGTTTACTATCAAAATGTTGAAAGGCACTTCTTTGAACACTGTGTGTTCAAATGCGTTTTTTAAAAACTTTTACAATGCCGAACTGAAATATTACGAATTTGTAATAGCGAAAGTAAAGCTTGATTCTCCATTATGAGTTCAGCATTGTGAATGGAGATCGTGGTACAGCTCGGATCTGGAAATGTACTCTTTTCCTCACTGTAGTGTGATCTCGAGGTTGGTATATATAAAATTTGCAAGGGGGTGTGGTGGGTGGATGTGGGGTTGTTCCCCTACAGAAGCATACAAAAATGTAGATGGTTCCCACGGTACCTTCACCACAAAGTACAGTTTTGTACCTACCATAAATGTAGATGTCCGAACTGGATAGCATCTGCAGTCATAACAACTGGGTTGTCCTGTCGTCAGGCAGCCCTTCAGTCGGCCGGATTCCAAAGTCCGGGTCCGGCTTCGGCTGATGTCGCACTTCACCCGACGTCATCTCTGTTGGTCTTCGGGTATAAAAGCATCAGCCGACACCATTTTCCTCAGTGTTTCTTGCCCCAGATGCCAGTAGCCCTCTTGAAGGCTAAAATTTGGATAGATGCCAATGTTTCCAAAAGATAGAGGTAAACACAAAAATAAGCATGTATGTACATATATACAAACAAATACACCATAAAGACTCCCCACCAGCTAGCTATTAGGAGGGTAAACACCCTAGGAGTACCACAGAGGGGAAGGAGGGAGGGTAATCCTGACTGCAGATGCTATCCAGTTCGGACATCTACATTTATGGTAGGTACAAAACTGTACTATGTCCTTCATGGATGCATCTGCAGTCATAACAACTGGGTAGAATACCATAGCCAACCAGGGGAGGAGGATAAAAGTAGATTATGGTGTGTTTAGGATCCCTTGCAGTACAGCAGTGGCAAACCCTGCTTGGGATCTGGAGTATAGAGGCAAATTATAATGCTTGGCAAATGTATGCACGGAGGTCCAAGTAGCCGCCTCAATAATGTCTTTGGTTGCCACTCCTCGTAAGAAGGCTGTGGTAGTGGCTGTTGCCCTTGTAGAATGAGGTCTTATGTTCTGTGGAATTGGTTTTCCATGGAAGGAGTAACAGAATCGTATGCAATTTCCTATCCATTTGGAGATTGTCTGTTTGGAAATAGCTTTTCCTTCCCTTCCTGTTGCATAGGCTACAAAAAGTTGGTCAGTCTTTCTGCTGCTTTTTGTTCTGTCCAAGTAGTAGCGTAGCTGTCTATGTACATCCAAGGTATGTAGTATTCTTTCCCCTCTGTTTTGTGGGTTGGGGAAGAAGGTAGGTAGGTGGATTGCCTGGTTTAAAGACACTCTGGATACCACCTTAGGCATAAATGTAGGGTTAGTCCTCATGGACACTCTATCTTGGTGGAAGATTAGGAAGGGTTGCACCGCCATTAAGGCCTGTAGTTCTGAAACCCTCCTTGCTGAAGTAATTGCCAGTAGGAAAGCAGTTTTCCATGATAGGTGTTGTAGGTCTGCTGTTGCTGCTGGTTCAAAGGGTGATAGTGTCAACTTTTCCAGCACAAAGTTCAAGTCCCAAGCTGGTAATGGTGGTTTCCTTGGAGGTTTTACATTCTTGATTCCTCTGAGGAACTGCCTGAGCAAAGGGTGCGAAAAAACAGGTGGGTCAAAGCTGTATTCTGCTGAAATAGCTGATGCATGTATCTTGATGGAGGAGTAGGACAGGCCTGAATGAAGAAGTTCGGCCAGATACTCCAGAATGTTAGGCATATCTATGTTTGACACATCTTTTCCTCTTTCAGTACTCCAAATGACAAACCTTTTCCATTTTCCAGCATAGTTCCTTCTTGTGGAAGGTCTGCGTGCTTCAAGAATAATGTCTTTAACTCTTTGGGAAAGTTCAGGATTAGCTGTTGCTATGTGATGTTCCATGCAGTCAGTTGCAACGTTTTTAGGTTTGGATGCATGATGCTGTAGTTGTTCTGAGTTAACATCAAAGGCATCAGGGGTATTGGCCACATATTGTTCCGAGACATGCTCCTCAGCAGTGGGTACCAGTGTTGTCTTGGCCAGTTTGGAGCTATCAGGATTATCCTCGGACGTTCTTCCTTGATTTTTAGTAGTACTTTGTGTATCAAGGGAAGAGGTGGGAATGCATATGCTGTTAGGCCTTTCCAGCTGAAGGAGAGCGAATCCACTTTCCATGCTAGTGGGTGGAATGTCCTTGTGCAGAATTTCTTGAGCTGGTGATTGAGAGGTGATGCGAATAGATCTATCTGAGGCATTCCCCATTTCTTTGAGATGGTCTTGAAGATGTCCGGGTGCAGCTTCCATTCGTGGGCATCCGATGTGGTTCTGCTTAATATGTCTGCTAGAGTATTTTCTTTTCCGGTACAAATATTGCCTGTAACTGGATGTTGTAGCTGAGTGCCAGGTTCCACAGCTCCAAAGTCATTCTGCATAGGGGTATGAATGAGTGCCTCCCTGTTTGTTGATGTACCACATGACTGTGGTGTTGTCTGTCCTTATCATCAACTGGCCCTCTTTGAGAAATGGTCTGAACTTTTGGATTGCCAGTTTTACTGCCAGCATTTCTTTTAGGTTGATGTGCAGGTGAAGTTGATCCTGTGTCCACAATCCTTGCACGCATTTGTCCAGCATGTGGGCCCCCCACCCTAGGTCTGAAGCGTCTGTTGTGATGGTCTGGCTTGCTTGACATCTGCGAAAGGGTAGGCCTGGGTTTGACTGGCATGCCTGAGCCCACCATAGGAACTCCTGTTTTAAGCATGGAATTAGTGGGATTTCTGTTTCCAGGCTGTGTCTGTGTTGGGACCATAAATTCTTTAGGTACCACTGTAGTTTTCTCATATGTAGTCTGGCAAATGGGACCAAAATTATGCATGATGCCATGAAGCCCAAGGCCTGCAGTACTTTTCTTGCTGTTAACTTGTTCAGTTTTGTTAATGCCAAGAAGTAAAGAGGGAGTTCTTTTTGTTTTTCTGTAGTTAGGAATGCCATTTGTTTTACTGTGTCCAATTCCGCGCCCAAGAATGTCCTTGTTTGGGATGGTATCAGCCTTGACTTTTGTAAATTGACTGTGTATCCCAGTGCTTGTAGCAAGTAAATGACCCTTTGTAAATCTGATGTCAGCTTGCTTTTGTTGTCCCCTTGTAGCAGGCAGTTGTCCAGGTATGGGTAAATTTGAATTCCCTGTAGTCTGCAATGGGCGATTACTGATGCCAGGCATTTTGTGAATACTCTGGGCGCAGTAGATAAGCCAAAGGGCAATGCTGAGAATTGATAGTGCTCTGATCCTGCAAGAAATCTGAGGTATCTTCTGCAGATTGGTCGAATGGGGACGTGCAGGTATGCCTCCTTGAGATCTAGAGTTACCAGCCAACACTCCTTGCCCAGCATGGGAAGAAGTTGCTGTAGGGTCAGCATTTTGAATTTTGGGACAATGATGTATGTATTTTAAGGTGGACAGGTCGAGAATTGGTCTCCAACTTTTTTCCTTTCTTGGAACTAGGAATAGTCTGGAGTAGAACCCCTTTCCTTGCTCTGCTGTTGGCACTCTTTCCACAGCTCTCATGTTTGCTAACTCCATTATCTGTTGTAGAGCCTCTGTTTTTTGATTTGGAGGTAGATTTGGCATTCCTCTTTTGACTGGTAAAGTGTGGATGTGGAACCTGTAACCTTGATCTATGGTTTGTAAAATCCACTTGTCTTTTGTTATGTAGTGCCAGTTCTTTGAAAATAAGGTTAACTTTCCGCCTAGAGGAGCTGCTATTTGTTCCCTGGTAGGCGGATTTAGGGTTAAGTCACTGTGGTTGTGTTGTTGTAGTGGCAGTGGTTGTATCTGTGCCTCTGTTGTTACCTTGCCACTGTCGTCCTCTGTAGGCACCTCCTCTGGATTGGTTTCTGCCTCTGGAACGTCTAATCCTGCCCCTTTGAGATCTTGTGGAGTCAGGAAAGGACCAATTTTTGGCAGGCCAGTTCCTGCTAAACCTTGGGGGTTGAACCTGCAAGAAATCTTTGACCGTTTGAACAGATTTTGCCTTTTCTTCCATTTTCTTCATAACCTGCTGGGCAGGTGTACCAAACAAACTTGTCTTATCCATAGGAGCATCTAGCAACTTAGCTTTAACATGATCCGGTAAAGCTTGCTCCTTTAGCCATGCATGCCTTCTTATCACTGTGCCAGTCATGGCTGATCTAAATGAAGCCTCCAGTGCATCATAGCCACATTTTAAGGAATGGTTACTAACCTGTTGTATGTTATTTACCATTTCTAATACAAATTTCTTATCAAGAGATTCATCAGTGGTTAGCTTTTTAGTTAACTGATCAAGCATAAACTCTTGGTATTGTATCATGTGAAACTGACAGTTTAAAGCTCTAGCTGAGAGAGTAGCTGAAGTGTAGACCTTTTTACCCCATCTGTCTAATGACCTTGCTTCCCTTTCAGAAGGAATAGGGTTTTTAGCTATGGTCGCAGCTACTGCTTTGGGACCCTGGGATATAGTTTCGGGGTCTGCAAGTGGGGCCTTGTAAAGGTGGTGATGAGTATCTGGCACCCTGTAAAATCTGTCTGGTTTGGCAGGGGCTGGGGGTAAAGAATCTGGAGCGGAGCAGACATCATTGAAAGCATCATCCACCACAGAGAGAACAGGAGGTATAGCTAAGGGCCTGTGCTGTGGAAGGTGCAGAAAGGTCCTAAGTCTTTTTCTGGAGTCTGAAAAATCCTGTTGCTGCCATTGGAACTGCTCTCGCATGGCATGTAAGGTTTCCCCAAAGGAGAATTCTTCTGGTGGGGAAGCAGCTGGAATGGATTCTTCAGCATCAGAATCTTCAAAATTAGAGAAAGGAGCCTCTGGCTGGTCAGTTATGTCTGATTCATCAGCAGAATCATCAGAGGATACTGGCTCAGGGGGCTCTGCCCTAGGTCTCTTCTCTGGGGGCTGAGAGGCCCTGTCTGGGTGAGATTGAGATCCTCTAATTAATGAAATTAAATCTTCTGCCAAAGTAAGCATTTGAGAACTAGAAGAGGGCCTGGTTGTGGGGGGTTTGACAGGCACTGTTTTAGTAGTCTTGGCTGCTTTAGCCCTGGCGAAGGCCTTAATGGACATGGCTGCTGGAGGCCTAGCAGCACCACGTGCTGGGGTAGAGACATCCAAGGGAATGGTGTCTGATAAGTCAGTGGCAACCACCGTAGTGGATAAAATTTCTGAGGCCGATTCAAGAGTGGTAGCAGGGGCCTGAGTAGTAGAGATAGATTCAGCTGTATTTTGATCAGTTTTCTCGGTTTCGGCCGAAACCGAGACACTCGCGGTTTGCTTAACCATGGTTTCGGCCGAAACCGCGGACCGCGAGTGTCAGTCTTTATCTTTGCGTTTTTTGGCAGATTGGGTAGTCGGAGGATCCGACGGCATAATGTACGCAAAATCAGAACCGAAAAACTGTTCTGCAAACTCCGACCGACGCCTAAGCGTTCGTCGGTTGAAAGAAGCACAGGCCGAACAGGCTGCTACGTCGTGGGCTGGGCCTAAACAAGGCAGACAGTAAGAGTGGAAATCTTTATGAGGTATTTGTTTCCCACAGGTTAAACAATTATTAACTTTTTCTGACATCGGCTGAGGCAAGAAAGAGTCCCCAACGGGGTACTTAGCTTTAGAAGTCTTCAAGTAGTATTCGGTAGAAGTAATCTCTGGATCCGACCGACCGGCACTTGCGAACAGCTTCTGCTTCGGGCGCCATGCGGCAAGAAAGACTGAGGAAAATGGCGTCGGCTGATGCTTTTATACCCGAAGACCAACAGAGATGACGTCGGGTGAAGTGCGACATCAGCCGAAGCCGGACCCGAACTTTGGAATCCGGCCGACTGAAGGGCTGCCTGACGACAGGACAACCCAGTTGTTATGACTGCAGATGCATCCATGAAGGACATCAGCCTGAGGGTCTGATGTCACCTTCTCATAGGTGACGTTATTTTGAATTATTGCGAATGTTGACCTTTGTGGTAGTGAGTTTCGACATTCTGAACAATTGATATGTACAAATGAGACACGATGATGCGATCATGTGAGTAAAAATTGTTGTGACTTTCAATATTTTGACAGTAAAGCATTTTAGACACTTTATGTGAGCCTTATGGTGCTTCTGCTGTTTGACACTGTACTGCAAAGGTTTAAAGCTGTAAGCTTCTGATTTCCACCTGGAACTGTTTGAGCCCCCCAATCTCCATTTTGTGTACTTTTTGATTTTGAGTAAGTTATATAACCAGACTGTAGCATTATACTGTCCCTAAAAGCAGACACACATCTTTTACTGGATTTCCAAGAATACTGTTTTCCTGTGTAATACCTTCTATTACTATGTATGCATTTGTAGTTTAAAAGGTCACTGTCAAGCTTTCAGAAGTTTAAGTTCTGACATTGTTTGGATTCCAGCTTGCAAAACATTACCACTTACAGTTTGCAAGGCCATAATTAATTATACTCTTGCAGAAAAAGGCAGACCTTTGATGCACATTTGTTCAACAATTGCATATGTAAATAATAAGGTGAGATCATATTATTTTAGCAAAAATTCCCTAGTCCCATGTGCATGCATCTTAGCAGTAGTATATGCAAGTAGCAGAGGCAAGGGAAGAGCAGCAACCGATGTTAGGGATTAAGGGGGTTGAATTTCCGGAAAAAATGCACTATTGATAAAGTAAATTTTGAGTTTCACTGTTTAATTTAGGAGTTGCACGTTATTAATTACATTTACAAGTGTTAAACAGCAGCATGTTGAAGTTCAGTCAGGCAAACCTATTTCAAAATTTACGTTTATTTTTAATACGTTAGTCACTCTTGTTTACTAATCACTACTGTTCTATAATATTTCTTGCCATTTTTCAGTCCTTGAATTATACTGGGTATCTGATACAGATGATTTTTTAATTTAAATATTGTGACTGTTACAGATTTTTTTTCTTTTCTCTCAGCAGTCACTTGATTGCATTTTGAATGAGTTCAGTAAAGGCAAAATAGTGCTTGCGTTCATTTTTTATGCATTTATTAGTTATCTGGGTGGGTTGGTGCAAATTACCATTTTCAGCCATAACCTTTATCAAGAGACACACACACACACACACACACGAGCAATAATAATGTGGGCCCCAGAATTGTTAATGTAAGTAACTTTATAGAATGGCCTCACAGTGAGAGTTATTGTTTTGGAATCTGGCCCATTATTTCATTTTATATATAGATATATATGTATTATAATTTCAAAAATATATCAGTTACAGAGCATTTCAAGTGAGCAATTACAGAACATTTGTAAATCAGTAGTTAAGGAATCATTAAGGAGCACAGAAACTGCTTTAAATGTTACAGGTCCAGATTCAATAAAGCCTACACTAAGTGTACATGATATGTAGTCAAGAACATTCTTATTGTGATGATATGAGCAAGTGCCAGTATAGCCAGCTGGAGTTTTATAAAGAATGATATGTCCTGTGAATATCAAACTGATTTATACAAGATGCTTGTGTTATAAATGTATTAGAACTGTATGTCATTTGTATTGATGCTTGTGCTGACAATGTATTTGTGAGGTTTGCTTGTGTTAAAATATATCAACAGTGCACCCTGTTGAAATGAAAAGAAATGCACATGTATTATTGCAACCAAATTAAATATATTTGTTTCAGCAGAGGACACTGGGAGAGCAAAAGTTAATTTTAAGAAAAATAAGGGAACTATAAATGAGCTGTTAAACCATTAAAACGACACCCCACAGTGTTGAATAGGACTGGAGAAATTACGTCTTGGAGAAGCCTTTGTTCATTAGCTCAGTGAGAAGAGGGGAACCTCCAGGCACTGCCATAAAAATTTGGATGTATATTGTAGCCTTCTGTGCTAAATTCCTGTCTCAGCTTCAAAGGAGAATACTGTGAGAACCTAGAGTCAGATAACCAGATAAGAGGGTCATTCTACCAGCCCTCTTAAAAATTATATTGTAGATACTAAAAGGAGAAACCTCAGAGTACTGAGTATTCTGTTTTGGGGAGCCTCACTAGAATGACTCTCACCCACAGCATCTTGCCTTGTGGTAGTAAGTAACTTAACTAGGGAACAGTAATTCTTCACATTCAGTCAGGAATATAGTGGAGCTTAGTATAGAGAGTTTTTTTCTTTATTTGTATGAGTTTGTTCATCAGTATTAATTTCAATATTTTCTGTGATTTAAACTTTATGATTTACTGTAAATATATATTCAGTATTTTCATGTTCTTTATTTATTATTAAATATATTTAAAACGTTTATTGCGGCTGGTCCTTGTAGAAAGTATCTCATCTTTGATAGTACTTATATTTATTTGCTGTCACTGTGTGGGTCACACCAGAAGGCCTAGCCATCTTGGTGAACTACTGCCATTTGTATTTGTATTAATATTACACAGTATAATTGGACAACATTTTAAGGGCCATATAGTAACTGACTGGTGACAGTGAATCTACCTTATAGTCTGGGCAAAGTTGGTAGAGTGGGTAATCTGTGCCAGCCTTTCCCAGGTAGGGGTGTGTGTGTGTGTGTGTGTGTGTGTGTGTGTGTGTGTGTGTGTGTGTGTGTGTGTGTGTGTGTGTGTGTGTGAAAATTAAATCTTAAAGAGTGTGTGTGCCAGCTACTTGGGGCAGGGACATGAAGCACTAGGTTTACAGAGATGGTGTTGGAAGACTTGGCTTGGACACTCGGCTGATGACCTAACCCTACAACTGTATCAGTGTACCATACTTCTCAACCTCTTAGAGCAATAAATGTTCACAAGCCGTAAGTAAAAGAAGGGCCGAGGTATCCTCTGAAAGGTATAAAGTGAGAAACTCAAATGTCTGTCATTATATTCAAATGTCAGTCTTTAATGCTTTGCCACTAATTGCCAAAAACTAGAACTTTATGAAAAAACAAACCCAATTATGAAGCAAAATCTAAACATTCTATGAAAATCTATACAGTTGAAAGGCATCACAATGTCTCAGTATAAAGACAGCTTTTAAGCACCCCCACTTGTTTACCCACCTTTCCTTCCACTTGCTCTTTGCAATACTGAATTTTCTTAGGGGTATGAAAGCCGGAACACAAATGGCCTTATTTGCCCTAAGCCCACCATGTTATGCAAACATTCAGCCAAAACCCCAGAAATGCTGCAACCATGTCACCTTTGAATGGTATGTATGTAACCCCAACTGTTACCATACTGAAGCCTCTGGTGCACCAACTGAATTACTCATGTACAACCCATAAAATTCTCTGCTGTCCATGACTCCTTGTATCAACATATATCCTTTAATGCAATATCTGGGTAAAGCCAGAAGAATGGGAGAGGAAGTGCCAAAATCCCAAATAGAGGCAGCATGAAAATCCCCCAGACCTAGAAAGCCGGTAGAGTAACAGAAGTGCCCTCAAATAACCCACAAGCGTGACCTCAACCTGATCTGTGACATCAATAAGTCTTGTTAGCTGGACAGATTTCTGTCCCATTGATACTCCCCCATCTGTGGAATAGCTTCCCTCTCCATGTCGGAGTACCTCAGTATCCCTTTTCAAGCACAACCTGGTTAATTGGATGGGAAACAGAAAATACACCTGTGGGATTCCATCTATGTCCCTGCTGGACTGGCTTGCCTTATACCTAATCAAATAACTGCTGTGGCTGTAAAGACTGATAGCAAATAACATAACACTACATGCGGAAATATTTTGGTATGGGCACTAATGATTTTAGTCTGCCAGTGTATCAAAAGGGGTTATTCCCATAACAAGAAAACCAGGTCACTCTGCAATGCATCTAAGCTAATGTTTAGCTGGGTAGTGGACAGCCACCATAACCCTCCCCCACTGGCACTTGATGCTGGACCCCACATGCATCCTTGACTTTGTCTTCCTGGGTACAGACTCACCACATGTTAAGTACAAAGCAAATTAATGGCTCAGTATTAACCCTGTGTAAACAAACAAAATGAGAAACAGCCCCAACAACACTTCCCAACTGTCATCCTCAATGAATTGCCACCAATTTTGAGAGAACCCCCTCTCCGTTAAAAAAACAGACCGAAGGCATTAGGCGAAAACTGAACACCTTGAGCTCAAATACTATCATTTTTTTTTTTTTTTTTTTACATAATTCTCCTATAAACCTGGAAAGGGGCCAACAGATGAAAGCTTCTGAAAACCTGGAGTCTTACCTTGGACTGGTATTAGCAGGAGCACGACTGAATGCAGTCAGTTACCTTAATCATATCTCTCCACCTTGTATAGAAAGAATCTGGACAAACCCATTAATAACGTGGGACAAAAATCCAATTAGAAACATTTTTTATTTTCTACATATTGCTCCTACAAATGTAGAAAGTGGATAGAGTAACCGGTTTGCCTAGTATGCCTTTGTAATTGATGGAAGTCATAAACAAACCACATAAGGCAATGCATGATATTAGGTCAGCATCGGTGACCTGACCACAATTCTTTTAGAACAAGGAGCTTCATATGCTCCATGTGCTACTAGTTGTCATTTTTTTTTAAATATTAGTCTTGGTAAAATGAATGAGGGGAGGACAACTTGTTTAGAATGTGAAATCCTACCAAATGTCCCTGCCTATTAATTTTGGCTATACATCAAACAGCAGAAATTATTGTAATTTGCCATTGCTCCCACAATCTGGATCACTGAGAGATATGACGGCCCCTCTTCTGACAATGAGGCATCAGTCATGTGCAGTGACACCCATCAACAACCAGGTTCAGAGCCAGTAAAAACCACTGGCAACATAATCTGAGGACATTCTCACAAAATGGGAATGATAGACTGCCCCCCCCCCCCCCCCAGCGAAACCCAACCCCAAGCAATCACGCAAATTTTCAGAAGACTACAATTTTGTAAGGAACACCAGTCATGAGAAAGCAATTCAATCTTAATCTTACCACTATAACGAATCAACGGCTCTGCAGTAGCCTGAACTTCTATGGGGTATGCAGTCTTCTCTTATGCAACTGTCTTTAATCTTCAGCAGGACAACCACCGTATTATGGGCCCGAAGCAATCCAGTGAAACAAATGGTATGCACAAAACAGAAAAGCCCTTCCCTAATTATGGGTCTTATAAATTTAGAACATTGCTAAAAACAGGACTTCTCCCTGCATGCACTTTTCTGAAGGATACGAGGTCTGAAGTACCAATAATTTTCAGATTAACCCAGTGATCTGCCAGAAACTCACATTTTATGGGGAACAACCACACTTATATGGAAAACACACCTAATCATAGCCAAGCTCTACTCGAGAGCACTAGTACACATCTGGCCCTCCCTGCAATGGGCAACACACATACCTGAAGCAACTGTTAGATCAGTTATCTCACTGCTATGCTACTGTATGAAAAGAAACAGAAAAGGAACATCTAGGACTGAAAATCTGTCACTGCAGGTCACTCTAAAAATTGTTAACCCAACCCGTGCTGCCACCACAAAGAACTCTTTCAACCATGACTGCCATACACGCAAAAACACCCCATGCTGCTCTGCCATTTTCACTGACTCCACTGTCAAGAAAACAACTGCAAGCCATAATACCTTAAGCAGAGCAGCTTGCAAGTACAAGAGCAAAAATTATACAGCCGTCCACCTTAGTCATGAAAGCATCGCTACCACATGGGAACAAATCTGAATTATCCCTCTGCTCAGCTTAGAAAATTGCTAGCATAACAAGATTGTGTTAACCTACTTTATATATATATATATATATATATATATATATATATATATATATATATATTTTTTTTTTTTTTATAATTTAGCCCTAAAACTCAGCTGTATCACCACCACAGGAAGTGATTTCCATCCTCCTGTCAAGCCAGCAATGCCATAAAACCACAAGTTCCCAAGGAATATATGAGGCCAAATCCAGATGCTGCAAAACAATCCAGATGACAAAAGCCCACCACCAGCTTGAGAGGCCATGCCACACCCAGCTCCCTTGGGCACCTCACAGCCCCAGACATGGCTCCACCAACTGAAAAACCCCATCACCACCTGAAATGAACCCTCCACTGCTCACAGACAACATGACCATATTCAACTTGCTGCAGGCCTAGAAAGAGAGGGATAAATAAAAAACATGAGAAATGCTATGAGGGATTTAGGATAATGAAAATCTGGTGGACGTAACTCTCCTGTTTTGCAATGCCACTGCTTTTATTAACCTTGAATGCTGCAACTACCAGATACATATGTTGCAATTCTACAGCCTTTTTGAAAAGGAGAAAACTGTTTGCACAGGCACTTTCTTTCTTCACAAGTGACTCATGCGACATGTCTCTGGTTCTCGTCATAACATTTGTTTTGATTTTGATGTTTGAAAATCCATTGCCCCTGAATGATCACCCCAACCCAAAATGGCTGTGCAGAAACCAAACCAAAAACCCCACAAGAAGATGGTACATGTGGTCAAGTACAAAGCACTGAACTCCAAACCTATCGATCCCCCTCAGTCAGAACACATAACTATACTGTTCCACCAACCCACACCCTACCCAATATAACAATCAAATCACACAGCCACTGTTTCACCCACAATGAGAAGAAAAAGAAAAAAAAATAATAGATCCTCCTATGTAGATCACCTGTCTCCCACAGCCCAAACCCATCAGGTCTATCTGTTCCACAGGATTACCTACAGGTCGTCTCGGACGTACACTTGCCTTAGCAAGTTCATGCCAAAATGTGCTTACTTACCCAGTTGGTCTTGTCTAAACCCCTTAAGCCCCACCCCTTACCTCATTTCCTCCCAATCAATCTTCCTTCCATTTAACCCCTTCATCCCCACACCCTCTTACCTCTCACTGATATACTTGTCTAACCCCTATTGAAGATGGCTGTGGACAAATTGTTGTTTATTTAAGTACAGTGTGAGCTGAAAGACAAACAAAAATCTGGCTGTGTGGTGCACAGAGAAATCTTGACTGCAACTAAGATGGCAGTAGGTCAAGTAGTGGTTTGGACACTGGAAGAGCCATGTAGGGAAAGATGGAAATAAGAAGCTTACAGCAGGTTACTGATCCTGGTGAGGAGTGTGTGGTGGTGGACATTTCCTGGTCAGTTGCTTGCTCTAGTGGAAACCAAAGCATGCACAGGGATACTGATAGGATGTGAACACTGCCCCAATGGTTGTGTTGGTTGCCATTGTAGGCATGATGGGAGATGCATGTATATGTGAAGTAGAAAGGAAGAGGCCCCTGCAGTATGCAGTTCATATCAGCCACCAGATGATGGCACTAGGGCCCCAGCTGGTTCATAATCCTGACTAATTTGGGAGAAGGGAGGATACGGAACCTCTTTCCCCACAGCAAATGTGCACAAGAAGGGGTGCAGGCTTGGCACAATCCAACCTTCAGGCTGCCTAAGTTATGGCTCCCTCCAAACAGCTCTTGCATTCATAATGGTGGATATCCAGTACACCTAGTACAGATGAATGCATGCAATTGATTATGACTGGGTGAGGCTATATAGTAAGCACGAGTGGAAAAAAGAACAGAGAATAAACAAACAAAATAGGTTATATGAGAAGACATTTGATTTTTTGTAAATGTTGGTTAGCAGTCTCCAGGATTCTGAAGCTTGTGTATTATATGCAATTAGTATTTAAATTCTGGCACAACAATCCACTATGACCTTGACATTTCTTTTTGGCACCTTAATTAACAATGAGCATTATTTCCTTCCAGTAACCACAAAAGTCATTTACCAGGCCTACTACACCACTGCTGTCGGGTACATGTGATTTTCCTTACGTAAATATGAAGATGGGAAATTTTTCTTAACAAGAACTCTGCAACAGTGAAATAGGGTGTCTGCTTCTATGTAAATTCAGCTAGATAAAATGGTGGAAAATAGACTGCTTTCTGAAAATGCTGCAACATTTATTTCTCCTATCCCCTTGAGCGCACACACTTTTCTGCAGACTGCAATGAAGGAATTCCCCAAACCAAAATATTTGGTCCAGTTGAGTGCTGGCTGTTTTGTTTTTTGATATTGTCTTTTGAGCCTGTGCACCTGCCGTCCTTGCAGTGGTTTTGGTTTGGGGAATTCCTTCATTGCAGTCTGTTGGTGGTGTTTGCTGGAGCATCTACTTTTTATGTTTTTGTACATTAAAACTAGATATTTGCTCCAGCTGATTGCTTGCTCTTTTGTTTTTTGATATTGCCTTTTGAGCCTGTATACCTGCTGTCCTTGCAGAGGTTTTGGTTTGGGCAATTCCTTTGTTGCAGTCTGCTGGTAGCTTTTTCTAGAGCACCTACCTTTTTATGTTTTTGTACATTAAAACTAGATATTTGCTCCAGTTGAGTGATGGCTGTTTTGTTTTTTGATATTGCCTTTTGAGCCTGTGCACCTGCCGTCCTTGCAGAGGTTTTGGTTTGGGCAATTCCTTCGTTGCAGTCTGCTGGTGGCTTTTGCTGGAGCACCTACCATTTTATGTTTTTGTACATTAAAACTAGATATTTGCTCCAGTTGAGTGCTGGCTGTTTTGTTTTTTGATATTGCCTTTTGAGCCTGTGCACCTGCCGTCCTTGCAGAGGTTTTGGTTTGGGCAATTCCTTCGTTGCAGTCTGCTGGTGGCTTTTGCTGGAGCACCTACCATTTTATGTTTTTGTACATTAAAACTAGATATTTGCTCCAGTTGAGTGCTGGCTGTTTTATTGATATTGCCTTTTGAGCCTGTGCACCTGCAGTCCTTGCAGAGGTTTTGGTTTGGGGAATTCCTTCATTGCAGTCTGTTGGTGGTGTTTGCTGGAGCATCTACTTTTTATGTTTTTGTACATTAAAACTAGATATTTGCTCCAGCTGATTGCTTGCTCTTTTGTTTTTTGATATTGCCTTTTGAGCCTGTGCACCTGCCGTCCTTGCAGAGGTTTTGGTTTGGGGAATTCCATCATTGCAATCTGTTGGTGGCATTTGCTGGAGCATCTACCTTTTTATGTTTTTGTACATTAAAACTAGATATTTGCTCCAGTTGAGTGATGGCTGTTTTGTTTTTTGATATTGCCTTTTGAGCCTGTGTACCTGCCATCCTTGCAGAGGTTTTGATTTGGGGAATTCCTTCGTTGCAGTCTGCTGGTGATGTTTGCTGGAGCATCTACCTCTTTATGTTTTTGTACATTAAAACTAGATATTTGCTCCAGTTAAGTGCTGGCTATTTTGGATTTTGATATTGCCTTTTGAGCCTGTACACCTACTGTCCTTACAGAGGTTTTGGTTTGGGCAATTCCTTAGTTGCAGTCTGCTGGTGGCATTTGCTGGAGCACCTACCATTTTATGTTTTTGTGCATTAAAACTAGATATTTGCTCTGGTTGAGTGCTGGCTGTTTTGTTTTTTGATATTGCCTTTTGAGCCTGTGCATCTACCATCCTTGCAGACATTTTGGTTTGGGCAATTCCTTCATTGCAGTTTGCTGGTGGCATTTACTGTAGCATCTACCTTTTTATGATTTTGTACATTAAAACTAGATATTTGCTCCAGTTGAGTGCTGGCTGTTTTTTGATGTTGCCTTTTGAGCCTGTGCACCTGCTGTCCTTGCAGAGGTTTTGGTTTGGGGTATGTATAATAATACCATTAATTTTGCAAAAGTTGAATACCAAATGACTTTTCTGCTCCTTGAGTTGCAGTCAGGGCTTCATCTTATCTGCACCATTGAACCAAGTTTTGAGTAGCTTTCAACTACACTATATTTGACATTTTTGTTTGGGGGTGCTTAGGAGTTGTGGTGTTATGTTGGATGTCCTTCAAGAATGCAACTGCAGTCATAACATATGGGTTGTCCTGCCTCAGGCAGCCCTCGGTCGGCCGAATTCCAAAGTCTGGTTCTGGCGTCGGCTGGTGTCGCCTCCTCTCCGACGTCACAACGGCTGGAGTATAAAGGCATCGGCCGACGCCATCTTCTCCAGTCTTTCTTGCTGCGCGGTGCCCGAAGCAGAAGCAGTTCGCAAGTGCCGGTCGGTCAGCTCCTGTGTTTTCAGTACCGAAGTCATCTAAAAGCTAAGTACCCCATTGGGGAACATTTTTTCTTGCCTCAGCCGATGTCAGAACAAATTGAGAAAGTTAATAATTGTTTGTCTTGTGGTAAACAAATATCTCATAAGGACTTCCATTCCTACTGTCTTCCTTGCCTGGGCCCAGACCACGACGTCTCGGCCTGTGCTTGCTTTAATAAGCGCACTCTCAGGCGCCAGGCAGAATTTGCTGAAGACTTTTTCGGCGAATCCTTCGTGTATATCATGCCGTCGGATCAACCGACAACTCTATCTTCCAAAAAACGGAAGGACCGGGACCGGCTTCCTCGGTCCGCGTCCTCTACTGATACTACTCCTAGACCCTCCGCTAGCACGTCGGTCCCTGCGGAAGCGGTTATTCAACCACTCCAGGCTGACGACACAGCATTAACTCGTCCTTCGGTCCCGGAGCCCTCTCCGGTGCCGGTTGTTGATTTTCCTCCGGAAACCGAAGTTCTTGATTTACCCGACACCATTCCGGTGGACAAGGTCACTCCTGCACGTGGGGCTGCTAGGCCTCCTGTATCTATGTCCATCAAGGCCTTTGCACGTGCTAAGGCCGCCAGCCAGGCCAAGGCCCATCCTAAACCTGTTGTCCAGGCCCCCTCCTCTGATAAACAGATAATGTCTCTAGCTGCAGACCTTATTTCCCTTATCAGGGGGTCTCAGCCTCATCCAGACAGAGGTTCTCAGCCTCCTGTAGAAAAAAGGCCTAGAACTGAGCAGACTGAAAACCTTTCTTCAGATGAGGCCTCTGGGGATTCTGAGCATTCAGATATTCAAGAAGAATCCTTCCAGGCCTATGAGGACTCTGATGCTGAGGAATCTATTCCCTCTGCCTCTCCTCCAGAGGATTTCTCGTTTGGTGAAGTCCTGCACTCAATGAGGAACATTTCCAATGGCAGGGTCAGGAATTCTCTGATTCCAGGAAAAGGCTACGTACCTTCCTAAAGCTTCCCCAGCACAGACCTTTAGCTATTCCTCCTGTGATGGATGTTTTGGATGATGTTTTCTCCAACTCCAGTGCTAACCCTGATTCTCTCCCCCCTGCTGCTGTCAAGCCAGACAGATATTACAGAGTCCCTGACACTCACAAGCATCTCTTTAAGGCCCACTCCATGGATTTAGAAACTATTTCACAGGGCCCCAAGGGAGTGGCTACCTCCACTGCCAAGAATCCTTTGCCAGCGGATAGGGAAGCTAGGTCTATGGAGAGATGGGGTAAAAAAGTTTATACTTCTACCACCCTAGCCATGAGGTCACTTAACTGCCTTTTTCATATGTTTCAGTACCAGGATTTTTTACTGGATGATTTGCAGAGAAAGTTAGCCTCTCCTGAGCCTATTGATAGAAAGGCATTGCAGGATCTAGTACATAACACTCAGCAGGTTAGCAATCTTTTTCTTCAGTGTGGTTATGATGCATTGGAGGCTTCATGTAGGGCAGCTATGACTGGGGCTGTGATACGTAGACATGCTTGGATAAAAGATCAGCCACTGCCAGACCATGTCAAAGTAAAATTACTTGATGCACCTCTGGAAAAACAGAAGCTTTTTGGTGCTAATGCACAAGATGTGTTGAAGTCCATTGAGGAAAAAGCTAAGTCAGTACAGACAGTCAAGGATTTCCTCCAGGTTCAGCCACCCAGATTCAGTAGAAACTGGCCTTCAAAGAATTGGTCCTTCCCAGACTCGGACAAGTTTCAAAGGGGAAAGAACAGGCGTGGCCGAGGCCGAGGGCAATACCGAGGCTCCTACAGGGGCCGCCAATGGCAACCTACAAATCAAAGAAGTGCTGTAGCCAGTCCAGCTGCACCACAAGGACAACCACAATGACTTGACTTTCATACCGCCTACAAAGGCTCAAAGAGAAGCACCTTTGGGCGGAAAATTATCCTTATTCTCAAAAAACTGGCATATCTTAACCAAGGACAACTGGATTCTGGATTTAATAGACAAAGGTTACAGATTCCACTTCCATACTTTACCAATAAAACAAGGCATGCCAAACCTGCCACATCATCAAAGGGCAGAGGCACTCACTCAAGTCTCAAAACTGTTAAGTATAAAGGCAATAGAAAGGGTTCCTCCTCAGGAACAAGGCCAGGGATTTTATTCGACTGTTCCTTGTTCCAAGAAAAGAAAACAAATGGAGACCTATACTGGACTTGTCAACTCTAAATACTTTTCTTATTGTGCCAAAGTTCAAAATGCTGACGCTGCAGCAACTCCTTCCCATGCTGGGCAAGGGGTCTTGGCTGGTCACTCTGGACCTCAAGGAGGCATACCTGCATGTCCCAATCAGACAAAGCTGCAGAAGATACCTCAGATTTCTTGCAGGAACAGAGCATTATCAATTCTCAGCATTGCCGTTTGGCTTATCTACTGCGCCCAGAGTGTTCACGAAATGCCTGGCATCAGTAGTGGCACACTGCAGACTCCAGGGGATTCAAATATACCCCTACCTGGATGACTGCCTCATACAAGCAGAGAGCAAACAAACCTTAAAAGCAAACTTAGACTATGTCATTCAGCTACTGAAGGCCTTGGGATACACAGTCAACATTCAGAAGTCAAGACTACTGCGATCCCAACAGATTATTTTCCTAGGAGCCAAACTGGACACAGAAACTCAAATGGCCTACCTCACAGAGGAAAAACAACAGCAGTTACCAGAATACTTCAAAGGCCTAGCAAAACTCCCCCAGCTGACTGCAAGGAAAATCCTGCAGGCCCTGGGGTTCATGGCATCTTGCATTCTTCTGATACCTTTGGCAAGACTTCATATGAGAAAGCTGCAATGGTATTTAAAAAACTTATGGTCCCAACACAGCCAAAGCCTAGAGGACGTAATCCCACTAATTCCATGCCTGCAAATGGAGTTTTTGTGGTGGGCTCAAGCGAGTCAGTTAAACAAAGGCATGTCTTTCAACAGACCACAAGCAGGTCAAATGATTACAACAGACACCTCAGATCATGGATGGGGAGCGCACATGGAGGGCAGATGCATTCAAGGTCTATGGACACCAAAGGAAAGACATCTGCACATAAACCAAAAAGAGATGTTGGCAGTGATACATGCTATCGAGGCTTTCGAAAAATCACTACAACAAGGACATTTGCTAATAAGGACAGACAACACCACTGTCATGTGGTATATAAACAAGCAGGGAGGCACCCATTCTTATCCCCTCTGCAGACTAACAATGCTTCTCTGGGAAAAATCCCTGAGTCTGAAGATACATTTGCAATCCCAGTTTGTGCCAGGCAAGGACAATGTACTGGCGGACAACCTGAGCAGAAATTTCTTGGATCCACACGAATGGATGCTGCATCCTCACATTTTCTCACAACTAACAAAGACATGGGGAAGACCGGACGTAGATCTCTTTGCTTCCCACTTAAATCATCACCTGGAAAAGTTCTGCACAAGGACCCACCATCATCTAGCCTGGAAAACGGATGCTCTCTCCTTCAGCTGGAACTCCCTAAAAATTTATGCATTCCCTCCTCTACCTCTGCTAACCAAGGTGATGCTGAAGATCAAAGCAGAACAACCAACAGGCATTTTGATAGCTCCAGACTGGCCAAGGCAACACTGGTATCCTCTGCTGTTGAGCATAACTCGGACCAGACCGTGGCCTCTGCCCCTATGGCCCCTGCTCCTAACACAACACAATTACAGGACTGTCCATCAAAACCTGAAAACATTGCATCTGACAGCCTGGAGGTTACCATGACTCCTCCAGCTATCTCTCTTTCCAAGACAGTTCAAGAGATCTTACTGGAAGCACGCAGACCTTCCACCAGAAAAACTTATTCAGCCAAGTGGAAGAGATTCAGCATCTGGAATGCCAACAGGGGTCAGGACACAACGTTACTGAATATACCTCAGATATTAGAATACTTGGCAGAAATGTTTCATACTGGACTATCATACTCTTCTATAAAGATTCACGCCTCAGCAATCTCAGCAAATTACAATTGTGACCCTCCAGTGTTTTCACATCCTTTGCTAAGACAGTTTCTAAGAGGGATAAAGAATATCAAACCTCCCAGAAAACAGCCAGTACCTGCATGGGACCTCAACTTCATTTTGGAAAAATTAACTCTTCCTCCTTTTGAGCCAGCAGCAACTTCAGAAATGCAATTTCTATCATGGAAAACGGTCTTTCTATTGGCAGTCGCATCTGCAAGAAGAGTCTCTGAGATACAGGCACTCATGGCAGTACCTCCCTTCCTCATTTTTCATCAGGACAGAGTTTCTCTAAGAACCAATCCTACATTCATGCCAAAAGTTATTTCCAGAGTGTCTCTAAATCAAGCTATCCATCTGCCTACTTTCTTCCCCAATCCTCAAAATAGGGGGGAAAAACTGCTGCATACTTTGGACATTCACAGGCAACTACGCTACTACTTGGACAGAACTAAGGCCACCAGAAAGTCTGACCAACTATTTGTAGCCTATGCTGCTGGAGTACAAGGAAAAGCAATCTCCAAACAAACAATTTCAAAATGGATTGGACACTGCATCAGATTCTGCTATTTTTTCCATGGAAAAGGTGTGCCAGCCAATATTAGGCCACATTCCACCAGAGCTATAGCCACATCCACAGCTTTCCTAAGAGGAGTGGCAACAAAGGACATTTTAGAGGCTGCTACATGGAGCTCCATGCATACATTTACCAAACACTACAACCTGCCCTTATACTCCAGATCCCGAGCAGGCTTTGCTTCGGCAGTCCTGCAGGGCATTTTAGCTACACCATCCCTCTCTTAGTTCCATCTACCCCCAGCTTGGCTATGGTATTCAACCCATATGTTATGACTGCAGTTGCATTCTTGAAGGACATAGTACAGTTTTTTACCTACCATAAATGTAGATGTCTGATAGATATGCAACTGCAGTCGGATTTTCCCACCCTCCTTCCGCTCTTCAACTTTCCTTATGGGTCCCTACCCCTATTCTTATTAGCTGGGGGTATCTCCTATGGTGTATCTGTTTATTACTGTTGTGCATGTCTGGAATTTTGTATCCATTCACCAAATTTAGCCTCCTAGGAGGGCACCTGGCATCTGGGGCAAGAAACACTGAAGAAGATGGAGTCGGCCGATGCCTTTATACTCCAGACGTTGTGACGTCGGAGAGGAGGTGACACCAGCGGACGCCGGACCCAGACTTTGGAATTTGGCCGACCGAGGGCTGCCTGAGGCAGGACAACCCATATGTTATGACTGCAGTTGCATATCTATCGGACATCTACATTTATGGTAGGTACAAAACTGTACTTTTTAACTCATAGATCCTTAACTGTGTCCCTAAAATGTATAACTGCAGATCAATTAGCATCTTGCATCCACTATTTAAGGTTTTAGAATATGCAGTCAATAAGAATGCATCCAGTTTCCTCATGGATCATCAGATAAACAGAATATAATATTCATTCAGAATTGGGCATGGCTTCAAGACCGCTATTACCAAACACAAGATCTACTTCAACCTGCTTGGACAGTGCTTTCCATATAGCAGCAATATATCTGGATTTCTCCAGTCCCTTGATATGGTCAGCCATATACTAATGCTTAGATTACTTCATAAAAAAGGCCTCAGCCCTGATGTTTTTCCATGGTTCAAAATGTATGTAGAACAATGCAATAATTCAGGTGCATGGCATGGCGCGTATTCGGTACCCTACCAAATTAAAGATGATGTGCCTTTAAGATCAGCCAGTCAGTCCTCATCCCACTTGTCTGCCATATTTAGTAAAAGAATTGCTGAGCATAACCAATGAAGCATGTTAGTACAGCATGCGCATAATCACGTCAGTAAATAAATAAATGCATACATACTACTGCCCTACTGTGATGTTCCTAAAGCTTTAGCATTCTGACATGTGACCTGCAAGTTGGCCTCGTTGCCATGACACTAGAGAAGAATGACAGTAGAATTATACTAAATGTGGACAAAAAAATAAAATAAACAGCACACATTTTGACAAGACATACAGAGACAGCAGTGATAAACTCAGTCAATATACTATTCTCGCTTTTTCTACTCCAATCATGGTTGTTACCTGCACGAAAATAGCTTTGGGTACTGAGATAGCAGAAGTGTTCATTTAACAATTATGTGCTGCAAGTATCTGTTAAACCAACTCATCAAAAACTTTGTTGTACTAAATCAAGCAACTACTGACAACTGAAACAAAGGATACAGATGCACAAGTGGTTCCGCGATATATACTCTGCAAGGGATTAACAGTAATAAATAATCTACCTAAACATGAAGAATAACCAATTGGAATTAACCCACAACAATACCCTGTTGTTATTTCCTGCTTGCAGTATACTGTTATCATTATTGCTTTAAAGTTATTCACACTAGTTTAAGAAATGCAGAAATAAAGTAACCTCGTATGTCTGTCTTTTATCAGCAAAATGGCTGAATATTTTCATACCTCAAACACATTTCATTATATACAGAGCTGCGTGATGAACATCTGTTATGCACACAATGCCCTCTTATGTTATTCACTTTTGTTTCTTACACATGGAAAAATGTATTTATTTCAAATTGCTTACACGTAATAACACATATCATGTAAATAACCCCCTCATTTTGTATGTTTATTTTGCTGAATAATATGACATTTCAAGTGCAGACATATCTATTTTAGTTTTTTATGTGACTTTAAATATTTTCAGTTCCATCTTCACTGTTTATCCTGTACCCATTCACTGGCACTGTGATCACCACATTCTGCATTCAGTAACCCAATAATGGTAGCAGAGTGGTGTTAAATTTGTGCTGTTGCCGGTAGTGTGATAAAATTTAGAGCAAAAGAGCACAACAGTTATGTTTTGAATTCAGGAAAAAAGCAACCATGTTAAGCACCCTTTCTGACATAAGAAAGGTGCTTAGCGATGCTTTATTACACACCAATAAACACTGTTAAGCTGTATTCACAGTATGACTTTAACAGTAGCCACCACAGAAGTGGGTCAAGAAGCTAAAGCAACTTTAAAACTGCAAAACACTTTTTGTGTATGCAAGTGTGAAGCGTATTACTACTTTTCATAGTATCAAAGAAAATACTTCATTTGTTCCTGTACTGTGTGATGCAATGCTACATGTACTACAGCTTTCAAAATTGTAGAATGCTTTTTTTTCCAGCATTTTTTCATCTGTAAGTAGTAGTACATTGGAGAGCTAAAACTTCATATGCTATGACTAATTATGAATGAATCTCTCTGATGATAACTTGTTTGTTTTGTATTCTCAACACAGATATCAAAATTCACATTTTGAACTCCATTCTACATTCAAGGTGAATTCCATGACATCCATGTCTACGATACTTTATTGCTTTATCAACAATTAAGGAATTCAAAGTAGACCTGCACAAACACCTCATTAATGAGACCAGCTGCAAGTATTTACAGGGACAATGGCTAACTGCAGGTCACTGTTAGAACAATTGTAAATAATGTAAAGATGCTGTAATCACTGTACAGATTATTGCTATAGTTATAGGACTGCTAGCTGCTAGATAATTTCTCTTGTTTCATTTAACTGTTATGACCACTACTTTACCATATACATGGTTGTAATCAAATGAATGTATATATATATATATATATATATATATATATATATATGGGTTCATGTCTATCGATTGACAACTCAGTATATCGACATCCACTTCACCGACATCTAAAATAACCGACACCGCAAATCACGGACATTTAACAGGTAAGAGAATTAAATTTAGCTAATCATGCCTACCAGACATGCATAACACTACCATACTTACTTAAACATGGTAGGCATGATTAGCGAATTTAAATGTCTTACCTGTTAAATGTCCGTGATTTGCAGTGTCGGTTATTTTAGATGTCGGTGAAGTGGATGTCGATATACTGAGTTGTCGATCGATAGACATGAACCCATATATATATATATATATATATATATATATATATATATATATATATATATATATATATATATATATATTTAGGGGGTGGCTATGGTGGTGCAGTGGTTAGCATTGTTGCTTCACAGCAAGAGGTTCTCCGGTTCGATTCTTGGCAGGGATGCCTTCTGTGCAGAGTCTGCATGTCCTTCCTGGGTTTCCTCCGGGTGCTCTAGTTTCCTGCCACATTCCAAAGACATGCAGTAGGTTGATTGGACACTCTAAATTGGCCATACGTGAGTGAGAATTAATAAACTACCATGGGAGGGCTAGCCACCTGGTGGTGCAAACCTTAGCTCGAGATGATTGTCACTGCGGAAGTGACACCCCGACCCCATGTGCAAAAATGGGAAAAGGGGATGAGGATGGATATATATATACACACACATTCTCAGTTGTATACAATCAATGCTTGTGCTTCTCATGAGCCTGGGTCATGGGAGAAAAGGGTCATTAAACCAGCCCATTTACCTGGTCAACAAATACAAATAAATTAAAATAGATAAAAACACAGAACAATGTGGTTTTGCTTCCAGACCAAATCATAATCCTCTGTATCTTGTACTGCACCTCAGATGTGTGTTTTTTTTCACATTTATATTTTGCCCTATTGTTAAGATAAATATATATGAAAGCATATCCCTTTTATCCATTTTTTATGCACTTTAAGATGAATTGCTGGCTAGCAGCAGTTTGCAGCTGTCTCACACTAGACAGCCAACATCTAGTAGCAATATGCAGCCTGTAGCTGCTGAGATATGTAGCTGGTTTTGCACAGTGCATGCAATGTGAAGCTTGCATATTATGGTAGTGAAGCCTCGTTACTGGGAGTAGCAGCAGTATGCAGGGTCTGTGGACAGCTTATGCTAGCATAATGCATGTAATGAGAATGTCTGATATCACAGGAAAGGCAGGCAGGTAAGCCTAGTACTATGAGCACTCATGCTACCATTGTTTTGCTATGTTGCTGCCATGTGCACAGTGGCAGACAGGCCAAGGAGGGCCAGCACTGCAAAATATCAGAGTAGTTCATAATATAAATGGAGTGGAGAGGGATAGACAGAGGTGAGAAAAGGGAGAATAGAAAGCAGAAGAAAACACAGAATAGTAACTCTAAGGAATGAAAACTTAGGGGGAAGAAAAACACATTTTGGTGTGGAAAAGACACCCATTTTATAATGTAAGAAGATGAAGGTTAGGTGGGGAAGTAGTGAACGATGATTTTGGGGTGGGATAGAGGAAGAAAGGAGCAGACAAACATAAAATACAGACAAGTGTGAAATTGATGCAAAAGTTGAGGGCAACACTAGAAAGACACAGAAGGTGCATACCTGGAGATCGTGAGTAATGGGCAAGAAATAAGATATGGGGAATAACATATAAGCAGGGAGAACACATGCATGGTTGATAGGGCAGAGTATATATGGAATGCCAGGCTACACTATAGACCAGCCCCCAGACATCAGTGAGTTGCATGGCTGATGTCATGAGGTTATTACATGTCCAGTGGCTCAGTGGTCAGGATTAGCTAGTCATACAGCTTGTGTAGGTATGCCAGGTGGTGCTCCACCATGGACAGGCAGGCAGGCATCGAACTCTTGAGGCACTTGGAATGACACAGCTTCTGCAACTGCAGCAAGAAACTACAGTGGGGTACTTTGGACCATTATCAGAAGAGAAGCCTTCTGAGAACTTGCCACACCAGTAAGCTATGTAGTGGAGATGCAGTGCCAGTGGCAACAGCCAGTACACGCTGAGGTGACCACCACTACTACACTTCCACAGCCAGAATTGGACATGCAGGAAAAGGCAACAAAAAGAGCACATTACCACACAAAGAAGTTACACATGAAGTTTGCAGCTGCACAGTGCAGTAATGCACATGGTATGCACACATCTGCCAGAAGTAGTCTAACTACCGTGACAGCCCTTCATTGAAGCATACAATTTACAACTGCCATTACACAAAGGAGGAGCATGTCATTAGACAATCTACCTAAACAAGACTATAACAAATGAGAATTAACCCACACCAGCAGCCCACCATTATTATTTCTTGGTTGCAGTATACTGTTATCATTATTTCTTTAAAGTTATTCACAGTATATTAAGAAACATGGCAGTAAAGTAACCTTATATGCCTCTCTTAGTCATCAGCAAAACTGTTGAATCTACCTAAACATGATGGGGTGGACTAAGGTTTGCAGTACAATGTTGGCTCTGTTTTCTGAACCTTTTACTCACAAAGCAGGTTATGGTGGTGCTGCTGAAGATTGTTGTATCACTGCCTTCACTGCTCACCAGAATGGTGACACCATCGGCTCGGCTAGGACTCTCTCTCATCTACAGAGTTTTACACAAGAAGCATTCAATTCCATTGAGTCTAAGCTCACCAACAACCATTTACTACTTAACCCTCCAAAAACTACACTTCTACTATTTTTACAAAAACACTTTTCTCCAGATGCCTCTAACTTTACTATTACTTCCCAGAACAATACTTTAATCATTGTGGTGTCACATACAAAACTGTTAGGTGGAACTATCGACAACAATCTTAAGTTTGACCTACATATCAGAAACGTCATAAAAAAAATAAAAAAGAAATAGTCAAAAACTGGGCATGATGTATAGGGCTAAGAAATTCATCTCTAACTCCACAAGAGTAACCCTTGCCACCACCTATCTCCTACCCTCCCTTCTATACGCTTCACCTACCCTAACCGATCTTCACTCTTCCCTCAAAGCAAAACTTAGTCAATGTTATAATAAAGTAGCTAAATTTGCCACAGGGCAGGCCCACTACTCTCACCATTGCTCTGCTCTCAAGTCCCTAAAATGGCTTGAACTACACCACCTTCTCACCTTTAATCAACTAACATTAACTCACAAATTACTGTACTACAACTCATTTTCCCAAACTACATCATCACTACTTCAACACTATATTCCATCTCATGACCTACGCTCCTGTCACAAGTATATATTACCTATTTACAAACCTCTAAAATCAAACAGGGTTAGTTTGTATTCTCACTGTGATGCCAAATCATGGAATAGCATTCCAGAAGCAATCAGACTTATACCCCACTACTGTTCCTTCAAGTCTAGGCTAAAAGAACATCTAAACAATAACTGGATCTGCCCACGCTCCTTGCCATCTAAGTACTCCTTTCTATTCCCTTCTTTCCACTCTTAATAGACTTTCCCTTGATATTTCCTTCTTCCCTTCCTGCTTTACCTACTTTCTAGCCTCACCTCTCTTTAATTCCTTAACATTCTAATGTCCTTTTTTTATATTCTTATTCCCTTCCTGTTTTACCTACTTTCTAGCCTCACCTCTCTTTAATTCCTTAACATTCTAATGTCCTTTTTTTATATTCTTATTCCCTTCCTGTTTTACCTACTTTCTAGCCTCACCTCTCTTTAATTCCTTAACATTCTAATGTCCTTTTTTTATATTCTTATTCCCTTCCTGCTTTACCTACTTTCTAGCCTCACCTCTCTTTAATTCCTTAACATTCTAATGTCCTTTTTTTATATTCTTATTCCCTTCCTGTTTTACCTACTTTCTAGCCTCACCTCTCTTTAATTCCTTAACATTCTAATGTCCTTTTTTTATATTCTTATTCCCTTCCTGTTTTACCTACTTTCTAGCCTCACCTCTCTTTAATTCCTTAACATTCTAATGTCCTTTTTTTATATTCTTATTCCCTTCCTGTTTTACCTACTTTCTAGCCTCACCTCTCTTTAATTCCTTAACATTCTAATGTCCTTTTTTATATTCTTACACTAACCATTCTACATCCTAGAATTTGACTGAATTTCACAATCTAGTTCTCCTGCCAGAAAAAGTATATGATTTTTATGACCTATTACTTACTCTGTTATATATTTCATGCATCATTATGTAACATGCACATTAGGAACTCGTTTCTACCTTGTATATAATGTATGGTCAATGTTATTGCTTGCTTTCATATTTTGCTTATTTTTCTTTTATTGTATTTCACATATTGTACTACTTTGTTATAGTCCTAATATCTGTAACCATTGTTAATTTTTTTTAAATTCTGTTTAATGTGTACTGTGGAGCTTTTCTCCCTGGGCCTCCGCTGAAAATGGGCTCATACCCAGTCGGTCTTTCCCGGTAAACAAATGCCAAATAAATTTGCATTAGTTATTGTCCTGGAAACAAAATGCTCGACATTCACTTTCACAGTGAGTATGATAATGGGCCAGCAGGCACTTCACATAGTCCCTTTGGAAGTTAAACAAGAAAGTACTGCTCCACCTTGGACACCAGGCAGGAGCCCTGCTGTTCCTAACACCTGAAGAAGCCATACCCAGGTATGCAAGTTTACTTGAGAAGCTGAATGGGTACTTCCATGCTCATAAATGTATATTTGTGCATGCCATATTGGCATCACAGCTCACAAGTTGATACAATAAGCTTCTGTAGCACTGAGCTAAGATGCTAAGAGCAGCACACACTCCAAGCATGAGGAGACTATGCACATGTGACCCTAACCATGGGATAAGCATAAGGAGGGTATGCACGTGACCCTAACCATGGGATGAGCATGAGGAGAGTATGTACATGTGACCCTAACCATGGGATGAGCATGAGGAGAGTATGTACATGTGACCCTAACCATGGGATGAGCATAAGGAGATTATGCACGTGACCCTAACCATGGGATGAGCATGAGGAGAGTATGTGCATGTGACCCTAACCATGGGATGAACATAAGGAGAGTATGCACATGTGGTCCTAACCATGGGATGAGCATAAGGAGAGTATGCGCATGTGACCCTAACCATGGGATGAGCATAAGGAGTGTATGCACGTGACCCTCACCATGGGATGAGCATGAGGAGAGTATGTACATGTGACCCTAACCATGGGATGAGCATAAGGAGAGTATGCACATGTGACTCAAACCATTGGATGAGCATGGTTGCATCAGTCGATTTGGATAAGATATTGCATTATGATATTGATTCATTGATAGGTACACTAAACAACACAAGCATAACTGCCATGCTAAAAGGCACTTATTAACATAATATAAAAGGTCAATGACATTTGAGCAAGATCACTTTAGCATGAGTAACTGTGGACTTGGGCTTTACAACACAGAACTTTGGGCTTTAAGATTATTGTACTGACAAGACAGCTAGCTTTTTTTTGTGTTTTGACCTTGTGTATTTGATGTTTTCAGCTGAAAATGGGAAGCCCTGCACAGTCAGACATTTTCCCGGTAAACAAATGTAAAATAAATAAATAATGCTCTATATGTCAGGCAAAAATTCATTTTCAGAAAATAATAATATACTGAGAAGAGATAGATGTTGTGGTCTTTGGCTAAAAGGCAAACAGTAAAGTCCTTTGATTTTCTTTGTATCCTTTCTAGTTGCAACAAAATGGTATGTTAATAGACCACTAAATAGGGTACTTGTTCCTTAGATGGTCTGTCAAAATTTGTATGGGGGTAGTTACTTTCATGGCATGGTTCTGAAACTTATGGACGATAAGGCAGGGATCTTCATGTGCTTTGTGAATTGAAGTGGCTATAAGGTTATAAAATGAAAGATCACTGTCTACAAGGGCTTCAAGCTGATTTGCTTTTTGCCAGTTTTTAGTTGTTGCCCACCAATGATATTTAAAGCTAGCTGGGAATTTTTCCAAATTCCAGAATGTTCCATTTTGTACACAGAAGTCAGATATAGGTAGATGGCTATAAGTGGAGTTAAGGAAAATATTCACAATGTTGAGACGATCTGGATGTTTGGCGAGCCACATATCTGAGGAAATATGCTAAAAAATAGTTGCACCAAGACAGAATCTTAGGAGAGTCACTGGTGACAAGACACAACATGGGTAGGACTGTTTTGTAAGACCATGTACCCAGTTATGAACCCAAGTTGTTATGGATTAATTTGCCTTCAGTTGCCATATGATTCCAGCAGGGGATAAAGTGAATGCTTTAGCCAAACTAAAGCAAGTTGTATGGACAGTTATACCTCCATCTAGAGTGGCAGTCACTCAGGAAAACACAGGCAGTCACGTTCTCCATAGCCTAATCTAGAAGATCTTTTTATCAAAGGTAGAGCTTGTATTCTTAACCTTGCAAATTTCTTCCACAGTAAATGTTCATAATGGTTTTCTCTATCACCTTGTTAATCTGATTAGTCTGCAATTACTGGGATCTTTGGAAGAACCTCCTTAGTGACTTGGGGTGACAGTAGTCTATTCCAAACTGTCTGCAGTTGTGATATTTGAAAACGTTCTGTTTTTAAAATCCATGTAAGATTTATATGACTGTTTTTGAGTGCATGTATCAGCATTCCTGGACACTCATTTTGTTCCATGGAACCACTGCTTTTAACATTACTGAAAGCAGAGGTGACCATTATGGATGGCATCATGTTAGGTGGAGGAGGAATATATGGAGGTTCTAAAGGGTTTCCTAAAATTTGCTCCAGATCTAATTGCTGGGATAGATAATTTGTACAAGACTGTTATTGTGACTCATACAATTATATCACATTATTGTCACTTATATGAGGCAAGTTTGACATCAAATCAGCCTCTGCTTCGTTTGACCATGTAAGTGAGCCCTTTTTGATGGAGTTGCCCCAGCCTGTTTTCAGTGGGCTGGGTAGCATTTGAAGGCTTTGCACACTCTTTGTTTTGGCTTAATTAATTTATTCATTATGTACCTTCAATATTTTGGTTTATTACAGAAGTTTTCACTAAAACTCATCCCTGTGAGGAATAAATAATCAATGCACTTGTCTAAAGCATTGCAGATGGCTATAAACAATTCACCAACAGGTTGAGTGTGTATGTGTTGGGAATATATGGTATCGATTAATTGACACAAAGTGCTTTTTCTCGATTGACACTGTTTTTTCAGGGCAACCATCATAATTGTCATTTTAAAAATCCTTAATGATGGTACCATTTTAATGTGGTTTGGGGTACAAGGATAACCTCACAGCACTGTTGTCAGTGTTGAAAGTGATTGGTTTCATCTATTTCTATTGGATGGAATTCACCTTAGCCTTTTTGCAGTGAACTGGGCAATATTTGAGGGAGTTGTACATCCTTTGCTTTGCGTTTAATAATCTGTTGATATTGTAACTCCAACATTTATGTTTTTGAAGAATTTCCCATTATATTTCTGCCTTGTGATGTTGAATTTGTCATAGCAGTTGTTCAAAGGTTTGCAGAGTGCTTTGAAAAATTCCTCAGTAGGTTGTGTGTGGTGGGACCTCATATACAACTCAAATTAATTGACACATCTAATTATTTAGAGCACCCATCATAGTTGGCATTTTAAAAATCCTTAGAGACTGCATCAATTTTTAGATTTCATTTTATGCTTATGGAGAATGTCACAGCACTGTGCTCAGTATAGAAAGAACCTGGGGTGAATTAAGCTTGGCACAACTAGGAAGGATATTTGTCAAGGTTTCTACCCCTTGTCAACTTTTACAGTCTGTTAAAGATTGTTAATATTTATTACTTCTACTAGGTTTTGCACCCAGTTATTGCCAGAGGCTTAATTTTTATAGTCGGTGGAAGAATAATTTAGGTGGCAGAATCGAAAAGTATCTTCTGTTATGAGGGAATATAAATTTTATTAAGGATGAGGTCATGTTCTTGAGGTGACATGACGGGGGTGATAAAACATTGCAAAATTATACACAGTGCTGTTTATTGTAACTTGTGAAATTCATCATGGCCACATTTTCTTTCTGTATTCCTGTTGTTGGAAGGCTAATTTCTGAAAATGGAATTATATCACTTCCTTGCTCTTTGAGCTGTACCCAGAGGAAAGAGTTATAACCAGGTATTTGTGGAATGCAGGATGGATTTATAAACTGTCTCTGTGACAGCACATCCCTTAATTCCATTGCAGAAAAGGTAAGCAGCCATGTCTGTCTATCTATACATAAGCACACATACTAACATCACTGCTTTTTCAGCTAACAAATCATTCAGATATTTCACATACTGTTGCAATACTCCTTAATTTATTCGTAGTCTGATTCTTTACTGGCACTCAGTTGGAATAATGCTAACTACAAATCCTGGACAAAGATGCAAGTCCATCAGAGAGTACATACATAAGCACTCACAGATTGCGTGCACACCTGTGTGCACTTTTGAGGACAGACCAATGAATGATGGCATATCTCTGTGATGTAGAAGGAAAACTGAGCACTCATCAAAAACCTACATGGGAACAGAGAGTACATGGAGACTTCATGCAGAAATCACTCCAGTTAAGTATCAAACCCAGAATCCTAGCATTTAAGCACTGTGAGACAGCAGCCCTAAACACTGCACCACTTTGCAGCTCTGCTGTAGTGTTCACTACACTCAAATTCAGGTAGCCAAACTTTAAAGCAGGCATCATTGTTCCAAAATGTCATGTTGTTCGGCTCAAAAAGAATACAAAATTACTATCCTGCAGGAAGAATTATTTTATCTGTAAGAAATGTGACACAAGAAAGAAAAATAATTTGTGTTTGGCACAAAAAAAAGACTCAACTTTAAATCAAAACAAAATAATTGCAAACTATGAGAGTGTGATAACTTCTCTTTTTATCCATATTCCTGCTCATTCAAGCTCACACTCACCATTTATGCTTTATTCAGCCTTTCTTTTCTATATAGGGCAACTTGAGGCATATGAAATAGAAAACTAGGCTTCAAGTCAAAATAGATTTGTGTATGAATGTATTGTTCAGATATAAAGTGTGTCTCGGACGTTTACATAGCCTCTCTCAGAATTCTTTCTCCATGTACTGCACTATGAATTTTCTACCAATCGTTGACAACAATGCATCTGAGTATGTCACTTGACATAGTATCTTGGTACACTGTTTGCTTATTGATATTACTACTACCTTTGTTAGTTTTAAAAATGTATGTCCCTTAATTTATTAGGCATTGCAGTTTTCTAAACTTCTATTAGGATTTAAAATCAATTAATGCAAGTCACATCTATGCATTTTCTACATCTCTGCCACATATACCCACTTATTTTTTGAAGATGGCAACATCTAATATTGCATATTGTGAAACCAAACTACAGAAATATCTTCAGGCAGGACCACTATTTATGCAGCAACATTTTTCCGATAACTGACAGTTCTTCCTACAAACAAAATCACATATTCCCTTGCTCAGAAAGTTCAAGTGATCAAAATGACTTTTCTTTGTTGGCCTGTTTTGTAAAGCTAGTTTATTTACCGACTCCACTTAATTTTACACTCTGACAGGGGAAAAGTAATACATTTGTATGAGCACTATTTGAAATCAGAATAAAAACAATCTTTGTTCTTCCATTGCAAATTTTGTTCAGGCTGAGAGCCTTCGGATTTCGCTAATTACTTGACCTCACATCAAGCCATTTTCCTGTCATTGATTAATGGTTCAGACTGAATGCCCTCTGTATCTGTCTGGATCACCCTATTTCCTTCCGTTAAGGAATCTGATCAATGTCTATAATGGACAAGATTAACTAAGTGACCTTTTGATGTCCACTGCATAAATGCAGTTTGATATTGATTGAAACAGCTGTATTCCCTGTGGGTTATTGACAACAAGCTGACATCTCCTATGAGCTTATAACTAGCCTGAGAACCCATCCTCTCAGCTTGTGTCTGATCATTATTCTTTGATTGCATTTTGGCCTCCACCTGGTCTAACAGCGGTAGAAATTTAAATGAACCTGTGTTTATCACTGACAGAATGATAATGTCACATGCACAATCTTGCAGTTTCCGTCACAACTATGTTTTTTTAAGAGCTCAGCTTTAAATATGTTCTGCGTGGATAATTTTCAGCACTAACTTTTCAGGTTCATATTGTTGCTTATTTCTGCAGAAAACTGTCACCAACATAAAAAAAAAACATAATCAGCTTGATGTTTTGCCCTCATTAAGGCATTCATTCATTTTGGGGTCTGTCTGTATCATCCATCTGCAATGAATGGTAAATTTTATATTGGACTTAAGGTACAACAGAACCAGACACTGTACCTCAACCATTCAACCAGTGACACCCTAATAAACTCCATCAGAGTGTCAAGGAAGGTATGATTGAAAGGTCACATGGCAGGTGCATCCCTATTTACTATTTTCATTTTGGTAATGGAAAAGTTAGTACAGAGAATAAGGGAATTCTTAGAATGTAAAAGGAAGGTGGGCAAGATGAGTAGTATATTTGCAGATCACTATATGATGCTATTTAGGGATCTGGAAATGTTATTGTGAGTAATTATGGTGATAGTGGAAACATACCTCTCAACCTCTCAGTCAGAGCAAAAAATCTGGACAAAGCCATATACAATAATGGGCCAAAGGCCCAAAAATAGGGACAGTGTTTTAAAAATTGCTCTTACAAACTTTGAAAGTTGATACAATAACAGGTTTTGCATTTGCATAAATTTTCTGAAGGGTATGAAGTCTGAAACTCAAATGTCTGTCATTATTTTCCAACTTCAGTCTTTGTTGATTAGCCACTAATTTGCAGAAAACCACAATTTTATGAAAAATGGACTAAAAATATGAGGCAAAAATCTGGACATTCTGCGACAATCTCTACAGTTGAGAGGTATGAGGAAAGATTTACAGTAAAACAGGATTACAATTTTATCTAAAGAAGTATTTAGTAGTTCTGATACAACAGGAAAAAGAGAAAGGGTAGTTGGAGTATAGAGTGGCCCTGTTCAGTAGGCATGGAAGCATATTTAGTGATTGAAATTTACCCAACAGTCATTGAGATAAGGAATAACAGCTGGACTGAGCTAGGTGAGAATGCAAAGAGAATGTTAAAGAGCTAGTCACATAGGGATGTATGTTAAAAGTAAGGAATAGAGTGATGAGCTTGATAGGAATGCTTTTGGCATTATGCTTTATAAGACATTTGGATATGTATCTACAGGATGGAAGAATAAAAGAGGTACAAAGATGAATAGGAAAAGGTATGGAACAAGGAATGGGAAATTTTGAGCACAGGAAGTGAGAAGTGGATGGGATATACAGGATTTTAGGTGATATGCAGTATGAGGTAAAATGGATGTGAGATGCAGAGGGATGAAGAATTAGGAGTTGAGATGGGTGAATTGGAAGGATAATTTGGAGAAAAGTTCTAGTCAAATAGTAGATGAGGTGCATAAAATATGGACAAGGGTGGTAAACCATCTGTAGGAGAGACCTGAATTATAAGTGAGGGAAACAACAGAAAGTAGTGGACATTTTAAGTGGTGATTTGTGGAGAAAATGTGGAAATTATTGAAAGGATAGGTAGATAAGTGGCCGGTTTATGAGAATATATGATGTCTGTAGATGTGATGGGGGTTGAGACCATCAATAAGCATCATCATGGGCCTTATGTGCTTCCTCCCACATGCTAATGATGGCTCTCTTCAGCAGTTTGGGAGTGCCAAGCCCATGTACCCTACCCTAAGCAGTTTTTTGAGCTGTACAAACATAATGGCATTAGGCATAATGGCTTTTGGTTGAACCACCCTTCCCTCTACCAGGAAAGGTGAGCCAGTGTCAGCTATTCACTTCCACATAACTCCCAAGATGCACTGCACCTAAAGCTGAATTATACATAACTCCCTAGATGCACTGCACATAAAACATAATTTGCAGGTTTAAAGCATAATTTATGGGACTGCTAACATATTAAACAGAGACTGAATGATTTAAAGAATAAGGTAAGTATGATTAAAATTGCTGACATATATGCCACGGTGGTGCACTGGTAGTGTTGTCGCCTCACAGAAAGAGGTTCTGCCATTCGATTCTCAGCTGGAGCGCCTTCTGTGTGGAGTCTGCATGTCTTCCCCATGGTCGAGTGGTGTTCGAAAGACATGCGTGAATGGGAGTGCCTTCGTTGAAGGTTGGGCATCGAGCTGGCACATCGGCACCATAAAAATCTACTGCCAATCATCAGCGGACCGGTGTTCCACTGTGGCGACCCCTAACCAGGAAAAGCTGCAAGAAGAAGAAGATTAAAATTGCTGACATAGACACACAAGTATAAATGTAAGTCAACCACCACAGCAATAAAAAGAAAAGTTTAATGGTGAGTGTTTTCGTGGGGTTACTGCTTCATAAGACCAAATAAAACATCAAAGACACAGTAAATATAAATACAAATACAACAACCAATAAAAGTGCAACACTAAAAATAAGCCAATGAAAATCATTTTAAAAGCTGTCAACTCCCCTTCAAAACAGGTTTAAGGGGTAGACTATGATTCAGATCAGGCATCCTATGTGTTTGGTGGGCTGTGATCCACTTAAGTTCCACCCTTTCAATATAGTTGTGAAAGTCACCACCCCTTGCATTTGGTGAGACCAGCTATAAAACTCTAAAACAAAACCAATTATGTCCCACATGAGAAGAAGCATGGCATGCTAGTGCATTAGTCAGTACATGATTATGAATATTGCTATTATGCTCTAAAATATGTTCCCTATACTTACACATGGTCTCACCCACATAAAAACAAGAACACCTGCAACAAGTAGCCAGATATGTTAAATTACTACTCTTGCACATAGCAAATAAGCTGGGTGAAAAAATCCGTCCTGAAATAGGATGATAAAAATTGATATCAGAAGAAAGATAATTGCATGCTCTACAACAGTGGCAAGGAAAAGTACTCTCCCAGCGATATGTAACACCATCAGACGATGCCCCATGAGAGGGACCATAGCATAACATCCTTTTTAAGGACAGCTTATTTTTAAAACTAAAATATGGTTCTTTCCCAATCACTCTTGTGATCTTATCATCCGCTAACAATATAGGTCAATTCCTTCTTACAACTTCACAGTAGAATAAGTAAACATAATCTTAGGAGGACCATTCATGCATCTAAGTGCAACACATGAAATTCTTCTAATGTGATTTGATCTGCCATTCCTGTGATCGTAAACATCTTTGTAGGATGCAGTTACCTGGTCATACAAATAACCTCTCTCCATAAAATCATTGCATAGAGAGGTCATAGCCTCACCAAAAGTATGATCATCTGTTGATAATCTAGAGACCTCAAGGATTGCCCTTTAAATATGTTGGAAAAATATGAGGGGGATACATACTGGTGTGATGCATCATCCCATTCTTCCAACATGGTTTCCTGTACATCCTTATATTGAGGCCTTTACTATTATTCTAAAAAACTGCTATGTCCAAAAAATATCAATAGATACCATAGAATAATTCACTGTAAATCTTACAAAAACATGATGTAGACTCTAAAAAATCAGTAAATTGCAAAAGACTCTGGGCATCCCCTTGCCACAGAAGAAAGATGTCATCCACAAACCTTGCATAATGCCTAATGTGTTGAGATAATGAATTGTAATAAATAACATCTTCCTCCCACTGCGCCAACACAAGATTACCACAACTGTTTGCGCATTCAGGACATAGACTAACCAATGCACTAGTACACCATGCTTCTTCTCATGTGGGAAATAATAGGGTTTGTTTTAGAGTTTTACAGCTGGTCTCACCAAATATAAGGGGTGGTGACTTTAACAATTATATTGAGAGGGTGGAAATTAAGTGGATCATAGCCCTCCAATCACATAGGATGCCTGGTCTGAATCATAGTCTACCCCTTAAACCTGTTTTGAGGGGAAGATGCCAGCTTTTAAATTGATTTTCATTGGCTTATTTTTAGTACTGCATTTTTATTAGTTGTTGTATGTGAATTTATAGTGATTGTGTCCTTGGTGTTTCATTTGGTCTGATGAAGCGGTCACCCACAAAAGCACTCAGCATTAAACGTTTCATATTGCTGTGGTGGTTGACTTGCATTTATTCTTATTTTCTGTTTTTCTTTTGTGGTGGGGCAACCTTCATCTGTGCAGTAGTTAGCTTTATTTCCCTTTAAACATACACAAGTATACCTGAGGATAATCTAAGTTTGATTCCTAAAAATGTACTGAAGAGGAAGAATATTATCATTATAATACTGGCATTTTTGTCAGACATTATGCTCTTGTAATTAGGCTTTCATGGATTTACTATCTTTCACAGCAAGGGGTAATATGGGACCATATTTATGGGAAATGCCAGAATGACATTTAACTACAAAAACTTTTTATTGACCCATGGGATGTGTGCTAGAAAATTGATTTGGATCCATACTATGTTACATTTGGCAAAAGTAGTAATGATCCATTTTCTATAGCCTATTTTATAATGCTGCAGAATATTTGCAGATAGTAAATCTTACCCAGTTCTAACAGCTGTGGTGGTTACCTGGGAAAGGAAAGACATTTTCTAGCTGCTGAATCCTCTCTGTTGTTATGATATGTAAGTGGAAATGTCAATTGTATTGTCCCTAACAAAGAGAGTTTGAACTAAAATCATGACACAGCAATAAATCATATCTCATAACAAAAGAATACTCTTGTATGCATGAATTACCATAATGCTAAAGCTGCAGTCATCTGTTTGTCCATTCTGTGACACTAATATTCACCTCAAACATGTAGTAAACAATCCTGCATGTATAATTATTTCTCCTTGTTCATGACAGTAGCTTGCAAATCTCTCAACGACCTGGCAAAGAAATTGACAACTGTTAAGGAGCGGAGCACTTAACGTTATTAGTATGAGTAGCACTTGATGGCAGATAGCTAGTAAGTGGTGACCCTTCATGATTATGTGACACTTGGTGTCTAATTATAACAAAATAGGGAGGGCTAATGTGAGTGAAACATGGAGCATACCTTCAGTCTTTGTATTTATTTGTGGATTGGATGAGACATTTTTAACATGGAAAAGGGCCAGAAGGCAGGTTTACAGCTGACTAATGAGAAAAATTGCAATAATGAAGCACACGGAGATAATTGACATATGTATATTTTGGCAGTATGCCAGGTAAATTGATGTAGTCATAATATCTTTATAATCATAAACAGTATAATACAACAAAATGCTTTCATGAGACATTAATTCCTAAACAGAAAACAATCAGGTGAGGACTCTGAATTAGAATGCTACAGAATCAATACAAGCTGGAAAGGTGTGGTATAAAGACATGTGAACCATAAGTGATGCACAGAAAAATCATTGTTCAAGGATTGTTTTGTGGAGTTTGTGCAAATGTAAGAAAACAGAGAGGTTAGGTGGGTGGCAGCTGGGGTTGTGTAATTGGCGTAAGTGCAATGTTAGCAGGCATGGGTGCCTGCAGAATTTTTTGCTGGTGAGGGGGGTACAAACCCAAAGGTCAGAGCTCCAGGGTATATCTGTTTACATATAGATAGCCAAGAAAACTATACACCACAGTTAACTGTAAATGCTCAACTCTTACATACCATTGCTTATTTTTTGGCTAAATGAGTATATAGTTGCCAGCAATGTTGTAAGGCATCCCTTGCAGGTCCTTACTTAATTTTTGAACACCTGCAGCTTTAAGTAACAGTGTCCACAGTAGGTGTGGTACTCGTGCTGCTCTTCCTACACAGTGCAGGGTGCCTAGGCAATTACGCAAGCAAGTGGGATGATGTAAATAATAGCAAAGCCACCTCTCCAATCATTGCAAAGTAACACAATAGAAATATTAATTAAAGAAAAACATATTTAATAAATCAATTACAATTGCACAGCAAGTGTTGTGAATATCTTGGTGCACAAACTCATTCCTTCATCTCAGTGTAAACCATGAGCATGAAGAAATACAAAGCGTTGCATTGCTATGGCAGGTTGTGAGCCGGGTAACTTTATGGTTGAGTTCCTGCCTGAAGCAGATTCTGGCTCTAAATGTAGCTGACATTGCGCGTGGTATGAATGGAGTTTAAATGATTGAACATGCTCCTTGTCATATCTGCAAATGTTAGGTGTATGCTACAGTGGAAATGTGCCCTGTGCATCTGTGATTAGGGTGCAGAGCCAGATCATGGTCAGATGGGGTCCTAGTCAGGGTAATGGATCAGGGCCCCCCCCATACACAGCCCTTCCCCCTGCAGCCGTTTCAGTGTCCAATTACTTGGCTATTTTTCCCTAGTTACTATAAACACTGTAACGTGCATACTGTTTTCTGCTTTACTTCTACAATGATTATTTGGATTTAATTTAAAACTTTTATTTTAAATGTTATAGCACAAACACTGATAGACATTTGCTAAACAAAGCAATACATTCTCACAATAAAAACAGACGTAGCATTAAAACTTCTCTGCCCTTGAAACTCTCATTCATTGAAACAGCATTGAAACTCACATTCAAAGAAAATGCACCTGGCCATTGGTGGATAAAGTTTACCATTGGACTCTTTTCAAATCATACACCCCTTGCACACATATTCAGGATCATGCATATATGCATGTGTTCTTTAATTTAATACAATCAGAAAGGTGAATCATATTCCTTATATAATAGAACACCATTTGTTAGAGCGTATTTTAAATTTGTAGTTTTGAACATTTTTTTCCAGTAAGCAATGAAACAAAATGTATGAACCAGTAATGACAAAACTGCTCAATTCAGAACATTTCCATCATAAAACGTCTACTCAGACGTATGTCATTACAATCTACCAATATCAGTAAATATGCACAACCCCTGCAGTAGTAAAACTCATCTAAATATTTCCACATTAAAATGAGATCTGTAACCAATGAAGAGGTTGCTGCTAGTAAACAAAATTTATATTTCGGTGCTTCATCTACAAAAAAGTGCCTATTGCCTTTGAAAAATAAATTACCTAAGTTACATGAAAAAAAATGGTAAGCTGGTAATATTGCAATAGGGAATGGATGACAAACTGACAACTGATTGATCGTTTCTAGGCATCTCATACAAAGGAGGACATACTAAGGACTGCAGCACCTCCCCACCTTAAAGTACAACATAGTATTAGCAATCTGTCTACATGGTGTGGGAATACAACCCACAGCCCTCTGCATCAAAAGCAAGTATATACTCCCTGTTGTGCTACTAACAATGCCTTTAAATTTAACAGAGTAGCACTACCATTTGCTAAACAAAACAGTTACACATTGTAAACAGACATAGCATGAACAGCAGTAAACTTCTCTTCCCTTGAAACTCACAATTCCTTGAAAATGCATCTGACACTCAACTTTTTGAAACTCATATATATTTTTTTAAACAGCTTAGTGGTTGGGGTAGAAGATTCAGGCTCTTGTTTCCTGTAACCAAGGTACAGGGTTTGTGCCTGAGCAAATTAACTTACCACCTGCTATCCCTAACCAGGGCATTTTACATGCACACACATCTTTTTGCCTTATTTGTAGGAATGCTGTCCAGGATGAATGAAACAGAACCTACCTTGCTGCTGTTATACACACAGACACATCTTTCCCTTAATTTCTGGAATTCTGTCCAGGATGAATGAAACGGAACCTTCCTTGCTGCTGTTATACAAAGACACACCTCTTTCCCTTACTTACAGGAATCCTGTCTAGGATGAAAGAAAGGAAACCTTACTCACTGCTGTTGAAGAATCCAGTTTACATGCATTTTGTGGAAGCAGCAACACAAGAACAGAATGCCTTCTTGTATTTAAAATTCCACAGGTGGAAAGGAAGAACAGGATGGCTGTGTGACAACAATGCATGAACAGACATGATGCAACAGGTGTGTATGACTGAATGTTGTTAAAGCAAAACATAATATTGCAAGGACATGGGCACATGCCTAGTGTAATGAAAACTGAATTTGTGGTGCATGAGAAGTTTCAGTTGTTGTAACACTCATGGTGGTCACCCAGATCTTCAGAACCCATGATGCATTGAGACACAGTAATGTACATCTTATAAATGGCACGTACTATGTTTCTTATCATCATTGTGTCATACTCTTGGAGACAAAAAGCAATTTAGGTGACCACATTATCACTTCTCTTCATTGTGAAAAAGAAATGTCACTTTACATACTGCTTGCACATGCTTACCATCTTGTGACAGTTACATCCACGCTGCACTTAGATGACATAAATGTGGATATGTTCGATTAGTACTGCAATCACGCAAGTGTGGTAGTGTTAAATGGTACTGGCACACCAACTCGGCCTCCACATTCAGAGTACTGGCAGGTATGACGGTTCTGTATCCTTTTCAGAACACAGATGCCAGGAAATCTTATATCTCTGTGAGAGTTGCTGTGCTGCTGGTCCACACCTTGTGACTAACTTATTTATGGCATTTTCCTGTGTTTTGATTTCTGTTTATGGTATCATATCAGTTACTCTATGATGCACTAGTAGTCTCCTATTATAGCAGCCCACAACATTTACTTCGTACCCAGTCTCTGCCACACCTGCTCATGGAATGCCTCATCTGCCTTACCTTTCTTAAGGATAGGCCTGTCATGTGTAGTAAGACCCGTTAGTACCCTCTGCTTTTGTAGTGGTGAACATTTCTAACCATTGTTGTTCCTTTGATCCCCTGATAATACATGCACAACAGTAGGTACAATTGGAGCTAAGTTCATGACTGCAGGAGTCACCCCTTGCCCCATAGTCACTGTGCCAGTTCTCACTGCTGCTATGCCATCAACATACAGACTGTGTGTCATAGTAAGGCAACACTGGACACGTTACTACAGTGTGGCATGTGGTGGCACTGTGTTTACTGCACAAGCTGGGATCTAGGGAATGTAGCTTGTATAGCCACCATTGTATGTTTTCCAGTCTGTGTGAAACTGATATGCTATAGCAGGCCCTTCATAGCTGGAGACTGCTCTAGCCTGATGCTGTACCCTGTTTCTTGTATCATTTATCCCAACTGCCTTCTATCCCTTCTATTTACCACACCCTGTTACATCTCCTACCTTATACTGCACCCCCTCCCCCAACTTCCCTGACTCTGAAACCTGTCATTATTCTCACTACACATGCCAGTTCTCGGTCCTGCACAGTGTTGTGGCTCACCACCCCATCACGCATTTATTGCCTCTTTGGTGTGTTGCTCTTCACAAAATATATTTATTAAGAAAGAAATAGTACAAACCACAGACTATTGAAATGAATAGAAAAATGATATTTCTTTTATATAACAGCAGAGTATGACATGCTCCTCTGTATATATTTTATAAATACATACTGATATATATGTACATACATATAGACAAAGTTATACAGTTAAGCAAGTTTCGAGTATGGCTGTGCATGTGTGTGAATATGTACGGTGTGTATGCGTATATAAATACAATAAGCTGATTACTTCAGACGTTTGGACAGCTAGAGAGTGGTAATTGACCTTTTTTTCCTGCTATGTAGTAACTTCAGAATTCATTAGGCATTGCAGAGTCCCGAGCACGTTTGTGTGGAGGACAGAGTGAAAATAATGTACTTTCAAGAAGATGGCATTTTGCACGTCTGTTAACTGAGTTTAAAAGACACCTGTATTTAAGTACTGAAAAATACACACAGGAAAAATAACCATAACTGACAGAGAAACATAAATCAAAAGGTTACTTATCAGAAAAAAAACTAAAACAAATAGCTTTATCACATGCTTTCATTCAGGGGACAGTTTGCACATGTAGCCAAATGTCATCTTTATAGCATTCCATTTTTATAACCAGCATAGTATATGATGATGTATATAAATTCTACAGTAATTAGTTGTCAACATGGATGCCAAAGACTTTAAGAATTAAATACCATGATAAAATTACTACTCCATAAATTTATTTTCTTCTTTTCGTATGCTGTTTTCTGTTCTGAAATGTGTAATAAAGTTCCTCAGTTTCAATAACAAAATAGCATTTTTATATATCCATTTCCAGTTTATTCAGAAACCTGAGGTTCTGGCAAGTGGTTCTGCTACCTACTATATGAGTGCACACATGATCAGACTTTTCACATGCACACAAACTCGTGTGTGTGTGTGTGTGTGTGTGTGTGTGTGTGTGTGTGTGTGTGTGTGTGCATGTGTAAAATTGACAAGCTCTTGGCTTCACCTAATTTAAAAGTGTGCGCATCCCTAATAATATGCATCGCCTTCTCATCATACTGTCCTGCTCTGTTTTATAGCATACAATATATCTGACTGTGTGTGTGTGTGTGTGTGTGTGTGTGTGTGTGTGTGTGTATGTGTATCACTGGAGAAAAAAACTTCCATTCCCGTAGCTTCAAAGAGAAATGAATCATGAAACACTTTGTATTCTGCAGCCAGAACATCACGCATAACTTTAAAACAGACAGGATATGCTGATAAACTGTTAACTTTGTCCATTTAATAGCTTTCTGGCTTCAATTACATGTCACAGAAAGAAATACTGCATCCTTTCTAGGTGATGTAACTGCCTTGAGCTGTAATAGCAGAAGGGACTATTGTGTTTGACAGTAGGTCTATCATCATAATGCAATTCAAGCAACACCTGAACATAGCGAGTAGGAAAAGATCTTACTGTAATAACACTGGCGTGCCTTTTCTTAGGTTTAGTACATTTAACCTGAAGTTGAAATTATAACGCATAGTAGTACTCATGTGTCTTGCTCTCTTTTGAATCTGGCAAATGAAAGAAAAATTAGTGGTAGCTAACAGTCTGTGGGCGATAAATTTTGCTTTGATTATGCCATATGTAACTGGGGTTTAGCTACAGTGCCCCCGTATTAGAGGGTCATCTGGAAAGGACTGGATAAATTGGCTGAAGGGCAGCAGTACCATAGCTGAGTGAGGCTAATGTGTTGACAAATTTGGTATTTACACTCATCAGAATGTAGCAAAAAGTAGTCTGAAAGATGAAAAGCCATACTGCACAAAGTAAGCTTGCTGGAAGGCCTGTGTTTCGCTACTGTTTCTGGGCTAACATTGATGTGTAAGACCTAAGGTTAAAAAAATACTCCTGGTTTCCAGTCAGATGCTTAATGGAACATAACCCCATTGTCCCCCATTTTCATTGCAAACTGTAAGGAGGGACTCCAGTTAGGTTTGGGGTTCAGGGAAATAAATGAGTGTATCAGATAATGGACTGGAGGGTGAATGTGAGGGGAAAAAATGTAAATATAAATAAATGGTAGGCACTTCACTGCTCCCAAATCTCTGGTGTCAGCATTCTGAAATATTGATTTTAATAATCAATAAATAATTAATAATTAATTTTAATAACTGACTAGTTACTCCACACATCATCTCAAAAACTTTTCAAAATACAGACTTTGGTTTAAGCTAGAAATGACAAAGCTAAGGGCATTGATGGATTGAGAGGAATATATTATAAATCAAACTTATAACACATGAGGGATTACAATATGCTGATCCTATGAAAGAGTATTGATGATCAGAAAAAATGTAAAATGGACAGTCTGTTAAAACTAAACCACACTGTAATACTTATTCATCAAGTTTCCCAAAATGGTCCATGAAGCTAGGAAAATGCTGAACACATTGACTGATTTATTACATTTCTGCTGTTTATACACTAAATGGAAACATTCATATGTTTAAGAGTGCAGAGAACACTGTCTGTTAAATTAAAATACAGTGATATTTATATCTTGAGATACAAAGGCCAAGACTCCTTTTTGGCCCCACAAAGCCATCTGGGCCCCCTACCAGCACTATATAGACCTATTAGTTCCTCCTTGGGTAAGGAGCCAGGGCTAAATATGGCAGCCCTTTTGCCCAATTTTTCCATGCTTGGGAAAAGAGCCCAGATATGTTCCCCTTGATATGAATGTAAGGCACCTGAAGTGGAAAATCATTGTCTTGTCCACCCATTTTTCTGGGTCTGTATTAGAAGATCGAAAGTTTAAAATTGTGAATGTTCTAAAGAGTGAAAATGCCAGACCTCAAAATCATTACCAACTCCGAGATCGCACTACAGTGAGGAAAGGGCAAATATTCCAATCTTCACTGTACTGCGATCTCAAAAAAAGCACTTTGAGGTCCGACATTTTTGCTCTTTAGCGTTCGCGATTTTAAACTTTCGGTCTTCTAATATAGACCCCAATTTCCCCATATTAACCTGCTTTTATCATGACTCTGATGTTTGTAGTATCTGCTTGCTAGCAAGATGCTTGAGTGTGTTCATGCATGCCATTCCTCCGGCATCTTTCAGTAAGGTCATCAACATGGCACCTACTACTGCATACCACAGATTTCACACTGCTGAAGATGTCAGCATTGCACTGAACCAAATTGTTTCCTTCCCGTCAGGATGGTTGAACCATTGTAAGTTGCTCACATCCATCCTTTCCCACTCAAGTTTCCCAGTATCCTCTGCCACTAATCAAATGCAGGTTATGTGGGGCCTAGTCAGATCTTTATCTAAGCCTGAGTCAAAGTCCTGTATTTTAAAGTTAAAATCCATTCATAAAAAGTATAAGGAATGCATAAATTCATTCAGCTGTTTTCTTCAAAATATTTGTTTAAAATTAATGAATTATATGACATTTGTTTGCTACCCATACATATATTGATGATAATGTATTGAGCAAGGGACAATTGAAGGTTTAGTAATTTTTAAACCACATAAGTGTAAAACAAAAATACAGATAAGGTTCACACAGCTGGTATGATCCTGAGTGTACTTCATACAGTGCTAATAGTATGTATCACACTTAAAGAATATTTGATTCCAAGGCATTTATATAACCATACTGCTGAAAATATATTTTAATAACTTGAAAGTGCTTTTCTATACAGTGTATATTCCTTTCACAGACCAAGTTTAAATTAAAAAAAACTAATAATTTCTTGAAGAGGTCAACCAGCATTCTAAACTGGCAACTTTAAAAACGTTTAGCATTTTCGACAAAATAGTGACATCAAGCCAATGTACATATTTACAAAACAGTGTCATTCAGGTAATTTAATAAGCCCATTCTAAAAACTCCACAGAGAAACAACTCTTAGTAATGTCCTAGAGTCTGAAAGTGTCATCAGTTTCATCACGTGACATTGTTTTGCTTTATTGCAGTTGCAGTTTTATTTATTAAATTAGTGTCCTCTTCTCCTCCTCCTGTCATTCCTGTTTGGATTTTTCAGTATAGTCTCTCTGTATTTAGCACTAGTATGGAATAACCGCACCATTTCATGGTCTTTGTTATCCAATACTCGAGGAAGGAAGAGAGATGACTTTTGTGTCCTTCGTGTTTTAAAACCTCTCCTTGGTCGACCTTTACCATTGATAGATACATACCATAGTCTTTCTGCTGTAGCTTTTCGCTTTTTGCCAGATCCACTGGATACAGCTGGATACAAACGTGATGCATATGTATTATACCCAAGTTCATGGATGCGTTCCACAAATTCACATTCTGCATTGTATACATCCTAAAGAAGAAAACAATTAGGAATTATCAAACAAGAATAGGCCACTGGAAACTTGAAGTACAATTTTATGAGGGTACTAATTGCCACTATTGATTTATGAATGTCAGAAATACCAGGACCATTTTTATAATGTAGTTGTACATGTAATGTAATGTAGTGTATATGCCTTAGCCTCAGGCAAATATTGGCCTTCTGGACAGACTTAAAGAGCTGTCACCATAGAGGATACCTGCTGGAAACTAGGCTGTAAACAGAAAGCAACCCTTACTATCTTCTACCCCATTTTGTGACACCATACTACCAAAAGAAATGCTTAACCCCATAACATAACTCACAGAAGGACCCCTAAATTACTATCTGAAAAAGAAGGGCTTAGTAGCAACCAGCATCTTAGCTGCTAACCCTGGCTGCCCAATACTGTGTGTGTCCAAGAGGGTGGAGGAACAAACAAACACAGAAATATATGTCCAGCTGAATGAAGGAGCTTTAAAAACATCTTGTATATTTCACATGAAACCTATCACCTCAAGTAAATATGAACTCTAGATACACATATGTAAGATGGCATTTTGTACACATGAATCCCAAAATTAAACTGATTTTTTTTTTTGTTGGAGAAAACACCACCTGTCTGACCCGTGGGGGTGGGGGGGGCTTTACCATCCACAATCTCAGTAACACACACACACACTCTCTCTCTCTCTCTCTCTCCAACTTAGAATGAGCTCAGAATTAAAGAATGAAAGTAATCTTTCTTAAAGATGGAAAAATGTTCTCATTCCCTGCCATCTGACAACGTTAAACAAGAAGCAAAAATGTGCATTTTAAAGAATGACCCATCACTACAGAAGGTAAGAAGTGATACATACAGCAGAAAACAGCGACCTGAGACAAAATGATACAGTAAGTAAGTAATAAAATGATGGAATCCAAGATGGGAGAGTGAAAAAAACAGATCTGGTTCTCAGCATAAATATACTAACTATACTTATGGCACAACATCAGCATTTACCTCCACTCTTAGTTCGACACGTATACTTTGTCTACACTCTTCCACTCATCAGGAAACTCGGCCTCTAGACTTGCAGTACATACAGGCTATTTCAGGTATCATACAGCAGGTGGAATGGATGCTATATATTTTTGTTTTTAGTGTGTGTGTGTTTTTTCCTGGTAACAGACACACACACACACACACAAAAAATTTTAATTAACTATAACCAATTAAACATAGTACGCAATAAATATAAAATAAATAATTTGTGTATATATGTGTGTGCACATATACATATATGTAGATAATTATAGATTTGAGTGTTTGCATATATCTGTCAGGTCACCAATCATAAACCATAATTAGTTTAGTGTTGGCGAAATGGCTTCCAAGAAAGTCACCTTGAGAGCAAAGCAAACATCCTTCAATGTCTGTTACAGCCTTTCGCTGAGGCAGCTGAAGGCTTGAATTATCTGACTTCTAGTTCAGTATATGTCTATCAAGTTGCAGAAGATTCTCTCTACTGTACCTCATCCTGCGCGTGCGTGCACACACACACACACACACACACACACACACACACACACACACACACACACACAAAACTTTCCTCATGAGTTTGATAGACTCCCCAGAGAGACACCTTCTGGAGGAATGATATGGAAAATAGTATCATTTTTGCTGATATTCTCCCACCAAAGGAAAACTGACCTGCTCTCTTTAAACCAAATGCTCCTCTCTCAGTTTTGAATGGGATGACCCTTCAGAGGAGTGGTCCCTTTTTTCAGCCTTGCATTAATAATCTCCAAGATATAAGAGTACAAAAGGCTTTACTCGTGACAATTTGACTCTTTGCAATGCTGTTGCGTGCTCTTTAGCAATTATCCTATAGTTAAACTGAAAAGGTAAGGCAGTGTGTGTGCTGACAATGGCAGGGTCAAAGGCCAACAGTTGCAGGGATGTGCCTAACCATGACAGCAAAAGCACTATTTGATGTGAAATGCAATAATGGAAGAGGAGCGGTTCCTGAAGTGGGGATGCCCTATCATCCTCTCCTGGAAGGCCAATAGCTAATGGAGATCTGGAAACTGGTGTATGTGCTGTTGCCAAACTTTCAAATGCCTGGCTCAAACCTGAAACAACTATCCCAATGTCTACCTTTGAAAAGACTGTGTGATAACTTTGGTGTCATGCAGACTAGCATGTAATGTGTCTTTTGCCAATTTGCCGTACTGCTCAGCAGGTGTAAGCCAGTGTTAAGAGGTGCATTCTGGGATGGAGTGCTACAAGTGATGAAACCTCCAAGATGTAAATACAGCCTCCTGCTTAGCATTTTTTATCACTGTTGATTAAAACATGTATAAAGTGAACAAGAAAAGGTAACATCTGAGGTGTATACTGAACTGTGGGTGTACAGTTTATCCAGAACTCCCTAGCCCCTCTCTTAACAAATCAGTGACATAGCTAACTCTGTGTAGCACTGATTTGGATTCCACTGGGCTATACACCACTCACACGTGAAGACTTATATGCGTACTGTGCTGGATCGCATGATGTAACACTGTAAGTGATGTGACTTTTAGGATCCACTCACGACTGCACCAAGTTGTGTTGTGCTGTGTAAAAATAATGCTATAGTACAACAGTATTACATTTCAATGATGCTAGAGTCAATAAGTTTGTATAGTCTACCCTCTATAAGTACATTTAAACTCACCAACTCTCTGTATCCTAGATTCTTAAAAAAACAAAAATAAAATAGTCTGTTTCCTTCACAGTCAAGGCACTCTCCTTTACCCATACTCTAACATTACATACTGGCCTCATCCAAAAGGAGTGGTAAGTTCCAATAATCATGCCTATTCATCAAATGAATAACACTTATACCCTTGAAACAATATTGCCTCATTGTTAACCTGCTTACCATGAGTAAAACATTAGAAAAAACTAATTTGCAATCAAAATTTTGACTGCCTGACGACAGGATAACCCAAGTGTGATGACTGCAGCAGGGTAACACGATGAACATCTAATTTGCAATCAAAATTTTTAAATTTATGCAATGTAAAATAATCGTACCAAATGCCCAGTGTAGTCTCATATCAGATTTTTTAATACCTCAGCAACAGACTACATTTTAGCAAGTTAGTAAAGGCATTACTAATAAGTACAATGTTTTTATTTTCAGTATTTGTTTTCAGTCAAGTCATCACTCAAGCGAGTGATTTTCAGAAGTGTGCTAGTAAAGCGATGAAAACATTGCCGAGGAAAAATGATGAAAACAGTAAACGCCAAAGCATCCATATTTGACACTATCGACATTACCCAGTGTACCTTGCAGTCCAGTGATTTCCAACCAACATATTGCAGGGGGCAAGCCCCTCTGCACCCCCACACCCCCTGCTACTTATATATATATATATATATATATATATATATATATATATATATATATATATATATATATATATATATACACAAACTCCAAGATCACACTACAAAGAGGAAGAGACTACATTTCCTGATCTTCACTGTCGTGCAATCTTCAAGCAGAACATCGACCTCACATTATGAGAACGGGAAAACAGCCTTTCGACCATCACAGTTCAAGTGACTGCCATTCAAAAATGTGATTGTAAATCATTTTGATCAACATATGCGAGTCCTTAGATTCACTTACTCATGAATTTCTACTCTCTAAACATGAGACTATAAGCCTCAAACACATAGAATAAACTTTTGTTCAAAAGCTGCCTGTATAGTAAGTTGATAAAATCCAACTTCAAAAATGTTTACCCAAAGCCTCCATAGTACCTTTAGGCATTACACAAGGCTCAATTTTAGGACCCATTCTTGTCCCATTTGTCTTTAATTCTTCACCAGGTTATCTTCCACAGCATAAAATTCCAAATGGAGAGTTGAAATCAGCAAGAAAAGGAAAGTAGTGTTACTGGAATTTAATTTTTCTTCTTGTCTTGGCATGTACCTTCACATGGTGGAACCTGTTTTTATAAAATCTAACCAGGATGACACTGATATAGAGACTGTGCTTAATGCATCATGGAGAAAAGTTAAGTCAAAAAAATAAAACACAGATCCCAGAATAAAAAGTGTCCACTTCTGGTGCAAGTAGTAGTGCCAGGACTGGGGAAAAAGGTAAATGGGTAGAAATTTAAGAACAAGAAATCTTTTCTACCACAGAGCTAAGCCAGGCTAAAAGTGAGGTCCCCTCTGGTAGTAGGAAGCAGTCCACAGATACATAAAAAAAAAAAAGAGAGAGAACTGATAGGCCAATTAAGATGAATAGTAACAATAAAGTGGACTGTTGAGGATAAGGAACAAATTATGTATTGTTATTAGTATGCATGAAAATAAAAACAATTTCCACACAGAGGATGTGTAGTGACAGTAAGAATGAAATTAAAGAAAAGAAAATGTGTACACAAAAAAACTTTTAAAAACTATGAATAATTTATGATCCTTCACACAGAAGAAGAGAATAAATACTCTCTAGAAACACTGGGCCACTTGGAAAAGGGAGTGACAGAGGAAGTTAGACAAGATAAAGAACAAATAAAGAAGGAATTGAAAAGATTAAAAAATGCACATGGGAAATAAAAAGAAATCTCTTACGGTGTGATACTTATGCAAAGAAGAAAGCCAAACTAAGTAAAATGAAAATGTAGCTGCAAAGATATTATAAGAGAAATACAGACAGACACCAGGATATGGTAAATTTCACAATAAAAAATATAATTACAGAAGTGAAATGTAATTGAAAAAGTTTGATGAGTGGAAATTAAATAGAAATTGAATAGAAAGAGCATCTACACAGTGAAGATGATTTAGTGTAGAAACTCTTGACATCAGCAGCATCATAAGATGATGGGCCAGTAATCCCCAGGTGGAAGAGCAGAACATGAAGCAGGAAGCATATGAAGATGCTAGGCCACAAGGTGATGTTCTGCAACCCTGTATACTAAACTTGTATGAAAGTCCAGTTAGAATTGCACAGCAAGAGAAACAGCAGGAAACAGAGAGCAAGAGTATATTCTCAGTCCAGAAGAAAATTATCTGAAGACCTGCTTTATATCATACAGATTGACAGACATATTTACTCTCTGTAACCTATTTCTTTCATGTGTCTTAAGACCCAAATGTTAGAAGACTGGTAACAATAATATGAAAGCAGCAGCTGGGACTATTGAGACGTTCGTGTGATATAACAAAAATAAATAGGATATACTACTGTGCAGCAAAACTAATGTTTCCACAAAAATGAAGAGTACCAAATGAAAAGAACAAGCGGATTGCCACCATGGAAGCATCAAACAGAGAAACATATAAAGCAGCTAAAACAGCAAGTATCATTATTAGAAGAACATAGAAAAGGGGACTAATCAAAAATTCTTAGAAAGATAAATGTGGCAAAAGCAACATAACATTAAAACAAAGCAGGGGTATTTCCAATAATAAATTAAAATATCAATAATAGCAGGAATACTTTGAATGCCTGCAGATAAATATATAGGAAAAGTACAAAACAAGCAATTCATTGATGAACCAAAATGTTTTACTGATAATAAAAACAAAGCAAAAGCAATAGAAATGCCACCAAAAAAAAACAGATACATTTTGGAGAAGCAGTTATGAAGACCTGCTGTAAGTAACAAATGAACAGACAGAAGAGTTTAAAAACAATAAGAAGCTCTCATATAAAATATATGAAATAGGATTAAGTAACAGCCAAAGAAATTGAGATAAAATTAATAAAAGCACCTAAATGGAAAATCCCAAGTCCAGATACTGTTCTTAACTTACTGTTAAAGGAGTTAATAAATTTACTTAAGATTTAGTCCCGAGTAAAATGACTTATATGCACATCCCATGCATTGTTACTGTTATGCACCAATGAACAGACACCAATTTGGTTAACAACAGATACAAATTCCCCCTTAACAGTGACCCTGCAAATCATCCTAAGAACTATAGGTTAATAACTTGCCTTTCAACAATAAATAATTATTAACTTTGTCTGCATTAATTATAGTATAAATTATATACTGGAATTGAAGCAAAGTTTACAGCCATTTACGAAAAATGAAATCATGGTAATAGAACAAAAAGATATTAAAAATATGGAACAAAAGATCATCTTTTGTTTAATAATACCATCACAAAAAGCTATAAAAGGGGGTAGAATATATATCTTACAAAAAGGTATGTAGCTGCTCCTTAACTTTGGTTGGCATTCTAGTTGTAGTGCGCTTTCAAATCCCACTACTTTATCACTGCTGTCTACTTTTACCTGAGGAGACTGCCTGGACAAAAACATTTCCAGCACCATACGAACGGCCACCACAAGAATTATCACAGAAAAGGACAAAATCTAACTAATGTATGTCCTCACCATATTTATTAACGTTGTGGAGCTCATTACTTTTATTGTGTATTGAATTCACACTTGGACCTTCTATACCTGTAGCTCCCTTTATTTTTTCCTCAGCCATTTATTTATTTATCCTCTCCCCTGGTTGTGACAACACATAATGTGTCATACTTTGGATTTTTTTTTAATCTTTAGAGCATAGTTTTCTCTTGCTTCTAAGTGAAACATTTAATAATATAGCATATACTAAGGCTCTGATCTGGGGATAACAATAACAGCCGATTGTTTTTTTTTTTTTTGTCTTCTATAAAAATGCCACCACCTCCACATCATGGCTCTGCCTGCTCCATTCACCCTAGCTCCATTTGGGCTCACTCCACTCCCCTACCCTACCCCCATTCCCACCGATCTCCACTTTCCTTAGACTTATTCACTAGCCACACCTACAACCCAGTTCATCCAATCATCACACCATACCAATCCAAGCTTACTATCCAATCACCACATCATACCAATTAAGGATCTCTCAGTACTACACTAAATCTCCTTTGTTCATGCAAATAACAATAAACTACATCTACTCTACCTTAATAACTAACAATAAATATACAACAAACCTAGAAAAATGACTCTCACCCATTCTTGGCCCCTTCTCATCAGAATACTAATGACACAGATTGCTACTCTTACATTGCTAACTTTAGCAGCCTGCATCTCTTCCTATCACACCAATCTAAAACAACCAATCTCACCCCACTCCTCCTCCACCCTCAGTCTCAGAAACTTAAACCAACAAACATCACTGTATTGCCATCTATCTACAATACAACAATCCATCACTACACCAACTATACTCCACTCCAAATCCTAGCACCCCCACTCTTTCCTAGAAATATGATGGGTACATACTTAAAATCTTAAAAACATTAGTTAGCATTGTCTCCAAACTAGTGCTTAGTGGAGACATTCACCCAAATCCCAGTGCAAATGCTAAACTAAACAGTTCAATTGTCACCAATAGCATCCAAGAACAAGTAATTCCCCTTAGGAACAAAACTGATCTCCTAATCTTAAACATTAATATTAGAAGTATCTGTAATAAAATTCATGAACTACATGCCAGCCTAGCTCTATACTCACCTGACATAGTCCTACTTACTGAAACATGGCTTAAACCTAGCATATCCAATAATGAGGTTCTCCCTCCAGGGTACAATATCCTATGCCTAGACAGAGTAGGCAAAAGGAATGGCCTTTCTGTATAAAAATGACCTAACATTAGAATCCTCAAATCAAAATATTCCAACTTTTGAAAATGTTGAAGTATTACTAAGCTTACCCTGAACTCAAATAAACACATAAACTTCACTGAAACCTACATCCCACCCGGAGATAATACCCACACATTAGAAAACATATTAAGCAGGTCTGATAAATCTCTGCTCCAAGAAACAATTATCATGGGTGATTTTAATATTGACTGGACACCATGTAGTTCTCAAAATCCCACTAATCACATTAATCTCTGTGGCTTCACCCAGCTCATACAACCCCCCCACCAGGATTAATAAATCATCCAATAAACCTTTCATATTTGAGTGGATCTTAACAAACAAACCACTCAACTCCTCTCACTCTGGCGGTCTTCCAGACTGCCTCAGTGACCATCTCCCAACCTTTATAATCAGACAAAGAACTGACTCAAAGAAACAAACTACTTACTAACAATTAAGGAATAAAAAGCAATTTAACCCAATAACTTCACAAACTTCCTAAAACATTGCAACTGGCTGCCACTTAAACTTCTTCCCCTGGAAGATTCTGTCCATCACTTTAACAATACCTTCCTTTCTATCTTAAACACACAAGATCCTACCAGAAACATAACAGTAAAATCCAACTATGCCCCATGGCTAAAAAAAGAAACTAGGTCACTACTAACACCAAGAGACAAAGCCTGGGATCAGTGGTACAAAACTAAACCTAGTGTTGCAAAACAAAACTATTGTGAACTTAGAAACAAAGCAAAGAAACAAAATAAGCAAGACAAAATAAACTACTACGCTGTTATTCAAACCAAACACAGAAATAATCCACAAAAATTCTGGCCAGCAAAAAACAGCATAGTCTAACTAGGAAAATCTAGCACTCGTCAACCTACTATTGCTAATAATGCAGAAAATATTGCTACCCAATTCAGGAAATACTTTACCGAAACAATATTAGCCTTCTCTAGGCAACAGTCACCCACCCCACCCCTAACACCTTCTTCCTTCAACCTATCTCAACTGTAACAATAAAAAAATGCTTAAGAAATTAAAGCCCACTACCTTAGCTATAGACAATCTACAACCAGGTTTTCTAAAACTAGCAACTAAAGCAATAGCCTACCCAGTTTCAATGCTTATAAACAGATCCATATTAGAACACCAAGTGCCAACCATTTGGAAGACTTCCCACGTAATGCCACTTCACAAAAGAGGCAGCTCTACAGAGCTAGCGAACTACCATCCAGTAGCTATCTTATACCCACTGTCTAAAATACTAGAGAGAGTTGTACACATACAAATTATGGAATACCTGCAAACCAACAATCTACTATTCCATACACAGCATGGTGACCACCCATACCACAGTACTACCACTGCTTTATTATCTTTCACCAACACAATAAACCATCATAGAAACATAGAAACAATCACAAATATCTATTGTCTATCTTCTTAGACCTATTGAAAGCCTTCAATATGGTTTCACACAACAAAATCCTAACCAACCTTTCAGAGCAAAAATGTCAATCTATTCTTGCTTTGTTCCAAGACTACCTGACTGGATGCCAGCAAGCAGTACATTGGCAAGGAGATCTATCATCTCTTCTTCCTGTGACCCTAGGTGTTCCTCTAGGCTCCATGTTAGGTCCCCTCCTTTTCTCATTATTCACAAACAAACTGCATACCTCTGTCCCACATGCCTCTGTTAGTCAGTATGCAGATGACTGCACAGTAATATGCGCTGCTCCTACCATACAAGAACTACAGTCAATTTCTAGCACTCAAAACATGGCTAACAAACTCTCACCTTATCCTGAACTCCAATAACACCAAACCTATGCTGTTCCACCCAACTAAAACTACTGCACCCCTCCCCTCTTTTAATATTATATCAACAAACAGCACCATCACCACATCCACTGTGCACATTAAGCTTCTGGGGTTGAAATAGATAATAGCATGAGATCTGACATCCACATATCTCAAACTATAAAACAGTACATAAAAACTAGGTACATTATATAGGAACAAACTCTACCTCACAAAAAACACTAAAGACACTATAGCTCAAACATATTTGATCTCAACTCTGCTCTATGCGTCACCCATATTTACCAATGTAAGAAAATCTGACCTAGCAAAACTAGAGACTTGCTATTATAAAATCACTAGATTTGCCACCAACACAAACTTTAGGTCACATCACTGTACAGCACTCAGGCAGCAGAACTGGTTAGCGTTTCCTCAACTCCTGCTATATAGCCAACTAACCATGGCCCAGAAAACACTCTGTCATAAAGAAAACACACCTGCCCTGCAAAACCGACTACAGCCATACTCCAGCACTAGAATTCTATGATCCAGTAACAAAACCCTGATAAAAATTACCACTGCCAACAATCAGGCTATATAGCTAAAATTTGGAATGCACTACCTCCAAACATAACGTTTATCACAGACCCAGCACAGTTTAAATTATTGCTAAAAACTCACTTATCCAAAAATGGCTGTCCATGTACTGCTCCTGATTGTTCCTAATGATTATAACTACTGCTTCTATGCCAGCTAAATCTCACTATCAGATAACTAAAACTAATACTTAAAACTACCCTGACATTTAGGAATAAATTCCTGGCTATAAATCAGTTTGCGCATCCTATTCTAACTTAGTTTTGGGATGATTGATTGGACCCAAAAACTAATGTATCATTTGGGCAAGAAAACAAGAAAAATGCTTCATGCTTATCAAATGATCTATAATTAACAGCGAATACCAAAATACCAAGATTATATATCCTTAGGTCTGAAAGGAGCGTGGGTCTCCGCCACACTAACAACATGCCTAGCTCTGTAATCATGGGACGGCATGCACGTATGCTGACCTCACCAGTTCCAAAGATAGTGAAAGTTCTAAATACGGCGGATAAATGTAAGGTCGCATCTTTGTTTAGTTTAACCAGAAGCATTTTAGAAAGGAGTGAAGAATGGAAATCAGACCAGAATTAGGCGAGAATATGACACCACGTGAAATTGCTGAAAAACAAAAGGAAGGATGTAAAGTAAAAAGGACTAGAAGTAAAGGAAAGAAAATCTCAATAGTGGCAAGTATACCGAACTCTTAGAATAACCACTCGTTGATCAAGATTCGACACAGGAATGGTTACGGAGACGTGAATTTAAAACAAAAGTCAAAATGGCCAATAATGGCAGCCCAAGATAGTAGGCTACATAACCATTGGTTAACAAAGGGTATAAAAGAGTGGGAGCAGCATACAAATGCAGCTTGCAGAAAACAGAACCAGAAACAGGTGTACATCTTGTTATTAGCTGCAATACACTCACGGTTAGGAGTCTGTGTCCTGAAAGGCACAATAATTTGACAAGACTGTTGCACTGGTGATTGTGCAAACACTACAATACATAAGTAGTTTAGAAGCAAATGTGACCCACACAGCATTGCTGTCAGTGATGAAGTTGGTGCAAAGTGGGAGGGCACAATTGGCTAGCCATCAACTTTTTTTTTTTTTTTTTTTTTTGCTCAGCTGAAGAGCTAACAGGGGTTGGGGGCATGGTTATAACAGTAATAACCAGATATTGGGTTATTACAGTGAAATTTTTTTTTTTGCTCATCACTGGAAGAACTAGCTTGGGGAGGGGGCTTCTGATTTCTCAAAACTGGTGATGCAGTGATTGGGTTATTACAGGGAAGAGTTTTTTTTGCTCTTTGGTTGAAGAGCTACCTGGGATGGGGCGCTGGCTTGTAGTATAGTTACAGGGTGCTGACTGAGAAAGCTGTACCTCTGGATCTCTTAATACCAACAGTTAAAAAAATATGTTACAGAATTATAGTGTCTTACTCACTGAGACACACAAAGTTATAAAGTACCAGGATTTGCAAGCACAAAATAAAGCAATATGGAATAAAAATATCCAGACAGTTCCAACAGTAGTAGGAGCAACAACAAAAGAATGTTCAAGTGTACTTAAAATGCTTCCAGTACATGTAACCCCATCTAAAGTGCAGAAGGAAGCAATTTTGGGGATATTGGGGTGCTGAGAAAAGCACTCTTGGTAAATATAAAAACTGAAACAATACTGACTTCTTGAACTTTAATTTTACCCTGACTCAGAAATACAGTCTGTTCTTGCCACACTGTTAGAAACCTAAAACTTTTGGTGATACTAAAAATAGACCGTCCCTCAACTCTCATCAACATCAGACAATAACTACTTATAAAAAGCAACTGCAATTCACTCATTTGATTCCAAACCCACAGTCTCATAGTAAGTCCCAATAAAACTTGCACTATGCTGTTTGGAGTCTCATAACGACTAGGAAACAAACTTGGAGAAATTACAGATGTGTGGAGCAATGGAAATTGCTCAGTGCAATCTTATAAATGTCTTCACTCATTATACTGGGAAATAAAGAAAATATCCAAAGTCTGTAACAGTCCTCAGAGTTGCATACAAACTTGAGCAACGCCTTAGTGTAGATGCATGAAAGGCCATAATAAAAACAACAGTGTGAGCTTATTGTAAAATGGGGCCTGCACTATGAAATTCCATGCAGGTAGACATACGCGTATAACCCACTCTTGCAACATTCAAAGTAATCACTGCTTGAACACTAGTCCTCCTTTACACAATGTACATGCTTTCAAAACTATCTATTTGAACATGTTTTTGACCCCTGTACATCTTCTCCTTCTTAATTTAGCCTGTGTAAGCCCTGCCTTGAGCTACTGGCCACTCAGTGCTAACTTTGTTTCCCCCGTCGGTATCTCATCATTGCCATACGTAGCATATGTCCTTAACCTCCCTGATCCAGCATCACAGCTGGGCCCAGAACCACTCATGATGTCCTAAATCGAATTCCAGTTAGAGAAGATATTTAGTAAGGGCATTAATATTGTTAAATTTTATATTTCATCTTACATGTATAGTTAAAAATGTAACAATGGTACATTCAACACCAATAACTATAATGTATAAAAATATCTAAAATTCCATGAATCATGTAAACAATCTGGCAGTCTCACAATGTGATGCACTTTCTAGCTGAAAATGATCATAGGTTCATAGGTTGGTACTAGGCAATCAGCCCTAGGGCCTATACAAGCCTAGCCATAACAATTCCCTGGCTACTTCTTCCCACATTATTTACTTTCCTGGACCCCCTGTCTAGCAGGGTGACTGACGTGATCCCTGGGGTGAATTTCCTTTCTCCCATCCAATCGTCAAGGTTCCTCTTGAAGAGGTCCAAAGAGGCACTCTGCTTGACATGTATGGGCAATCTATTCCAGAGTCTGGGGAGTCTCTGGGTCAGGAACCTATCCCTCCAGCATGTTTTGTTTATTGTGATGACAAGGTTTAGATCCCTGGAGCGTGTAGCTCTTAGGGATTGGGATTTCATTAAGTGTAGCATGTCCAACAGCTCTGGGTTTGACATGGCCTTGTATGTTAAGCAGAGATCGCCTCTGAGTAGACGATATGCGACAGAGTATAGCTGGAGTTTTTTAAGGCGGTCAGCGTAGGGCATCTGCTTTAGGCCTGTGACCAACTTGCTTACCTAGTTATCAAAATAATAAATACATACATTTACCATGCTTACATTGCTCAGTCCCTACCTTTCCCTTCATCTTTTCGTCACCTGTCCCATATCAACTTGCTTATCTACATGGATCCCTTCTCTTGCCACTCATTCTTTAGTGCTTTCCATGGGTCTACAACTTACTCTTTTATTTTTGGAGATCCAGGGAGTAATTTGTCCCTATAATCTGTTGCATGTGCCCCTCTTGCCTACCTCTCTCTGTTGATGAGGATAACTTCTACACATCTTATGACTTTAGCAACCAACATTTTGTTCCTCCCTTCTAGTATGATCTCAGGTGACAAGATCCCCATCTCTTCTAGTCTTTCTGTCTGGCTGTAGACCTTAGTACTTCCCTTCCATCCCATACAACTTTCTGGTGGATTTCCTCTAGATCCCTCAGCCTAATGACCATTTCCTAGTGTGGCCTTCTGAAATAAACATACTATTCAAGGTGTGTTCTGACCAAGGTCCTATAGAGCTGAAGCATCATATCTTGCTTTTGGAGCATATCCATCCAAAAATAACTGCCAGCATTCTCTTTGTTGTTGCCACTCCTCTCTCACGCTGCTACTGGTGGTCCAGTCCAGGTATGGTTACTACCTCATATATCTTTTTCCTTATCTTTTGCAATCAGTTCAGTTAGTTGCACTCTGCCAGCTAACAGTTCGTACTAAGGCTGATGTAGTGCAAGTACTTTACTTTGAATTTGTTTGCAATGATCCTCAGATGCCACCTTTTTGGATAAATCTTCACCATTCCCAAATCCTTCCCTTATCTCTTTCTCTTATTTTGCTATTCTGCCATCAACAAAAAGTTTGACTTCATTTTTCTTTTTCTTCAGATATAGCTTAGACAAAGACACTGAAGAGCACTAGACCAATGACAGACCCCTTCTCCTGCAGTACCCCACTGGCATGCCTCTCAACTGTCCAGATCTTTGCCTAATTTTTGGACTGCTCCTCATAAAATTTCTGGTTTTCTCGCTAATCACCGAGGACTGAAGTCACTAAATAATGACAAACATTAGAGTTTCAGACTTCATATCCTTTAGAAAATGCATGCTAACACAAATCCTGTTATTCTAGCAACTTTCTAAGTTTACAGAGCAGTACTTAAAATCTTTCCCTATTTTGGGGCCTTTGTCCCCCATTATTTCAGGCTTTGTTTAGATTTCTTGCACCAAGAAGTTGAGAGGTATCCCCACTATTCATTTCCCAGATTCCTGACATTATCCAGCTCACCACAGCCTTCTGTATCCTATCATTCAGATGGGTAACTAACTAGTTTCTTGATCTTAGGCCTGCCTCCTTTTTTCATTTCTCCTGAATAGGACTGAATGACAGAGCTTGTTGAAGTTCTATTAAAACACGTCTACTGCTAGTCTCCTGACAGGATTAATCTACAACCATTCTCAAATAAGAATTGGGTTTCAGATACTGTCCTCTAGCTCCATGACTTTCTCTTTCACTCTGTCCCACAGTTGCTAAGCTAACAGGCTTGTAGTTCTCTGGATTTTTCCTTATTCCCCCCCTTGTACAAGGTTATAATACTTGTAGTCTTACAAACTTCAGGCACTTCTCTTCTAGCTAATGATATGTGTATGATTGCCATCAGGGGATCTTACAGCACAGCACCTGGTTCATGAGCTTTATTTTCATAATAGCAACCAGTTCCCTTTCCACCTATTCCCTCAGTATCCTGGAATCTGCCCAATTTTATTCCTGTTCTGTTTTGCCTCCCCCAGTATGCTTTCCTATATGAAGATGGAAGTAAACGTTTCATTCAGTAGCTGTGCTTTTCTTTTCACAATCTTCTGTGATTCCTCCTATCTTTGCAAAACATGACTAAGTCTTCCCTTCCATCCCTCCCTTCATACCTCTCAACTGTGCAGATTTTCACAGAATGTCCAGATTTTTGTGTCAGAGTTTTGATCTGTTCCTCATAAAATTTGTGGTTTTTCTGGCAAATCACTGGGATAGTCTGAGGAATGAAGTCACTAAATAATGACATACATTTGAGTTTCAGGCTTCATATCCTTCAGAAAATGCATTTTAACACAAACCCTGTTTTTCTAGCTACTTTTCTAAGTTTTAAGAGCAATATTTAAAGTCTGTCTCTATTTTTGGGCCTTTGTCCCCCCATTATGTCAGGCTTTGTTCAGATTTCTTGGGCTAAGAGGTTGAGAGGTATGCTTCCCTTCCTTATTTCTTTAAGGTTTCTGGAAGAAGCTCTTGCTTCCCTTCTTTTTGTAAATCATGGGCAATCCTCCAAAAAAACAATGGATGTTAATCGTGTTACCCTGCTGCAGTCATCACACTTGGGTTATCCTGTTGTCAGGCGGTCCCGCAGTCGGCCGGATTTCCAAAGTCTTGGTCCGACATCGGTTGCTGTCACCTCATCCCTGACGTCAGTGCACTAGGGGTGCATATATTGCAACCGACACCATTTTCTCCAGTCTTTCTTGCCGTGCGGTGCCTGAAGCAGAAGCAGTTCGCAAGTGCCGGTCGGCCGACTCCTGAGATTTTCGAATTCGAATTTCAGACCGAAGTCTTCTATAAAGCTAAGTACCTGAGAAATCTCCGGTACCACCAATGAGCGACACAATCCAGATAGACACCACGATAATCAGTTCAAATATTTAATCCACATAACGCCAAAACCAAATACTCCAAGCAACAGAACATATGAATAAAACGAAACACTAATTTGAGATAGCACCCAGTAACACGCAAAATAGTAAAAGCAGTTAAGCGCTTTCAACCATAAAAAGCTGGTCTTCCTCAGAACTGCTAAAGGAAGCGTTCGGTCCGTTTAAATCAACTTTTAGGCGCCAAAAAATGCATATCTCTTCCTAAAGGTACATCTACACATATTAAAACCAATAATATCTAATAAAACCTGCTTGTTTTGCACACACTGATATAAATATTAGTATTGAATTCTCTCCAATTAACATGATTTGAAGTTTAAAATGTACTTTAAAATATGCTTTACCAATCCTATATTACGAAACATTCATATACTATCAATATAATAAACTATGATATAATACTACACAAATTCTCGAATAATATTACATATTAAATGTATTAAATATATGAATATATTTATAAAAATTAATTCATTGAAAAATAATTCATTGAAAAATAATAATGATAACAAATTCATTATACATTCATATATTGCATTTAATCAGCATATCCTAGATAGAGTAATTATTCTGTGTGAAGGATATCTTTTTAGTAATATGATAAACTAAACATTCTGTTAAGTCATATATAATACAACTAATTGTGTACATACCTAATATGTGAAATAATAGTATTTAATTATAAAATGTATAATCTATTAATAATATAAACATTATAAAAACCTAAACTAGATGTACTGAATGCCATAAATTCAAAAATATTAAGATATATATATATATATATAAATATAGATATAACTACTGTATGCAAATAAATGGCAAGTATAAATGCATTGTGAAACATATATATTCCTTACTATTCATTAATAAAGGAATATGTTCTGTTATTCAAATCTCATGATGTATATCACTAACCAAAATTATAACTATAATAATAAACTTTTAATTGATATATTATCATTCAATCCCGGTGGGCAAGTTGCATCTGTATACAACTGCCACCAAGCCTCTCTGAATGCTATTAATCCTTTAACATTGCCACCCCTGGGGTTGCTTGGAATAGCCTCCAATATTAAAAATTTAAAAGTGTGTTCTGCACCTAATAAATGAACGTGTCTATACAAAGCATTAGTAACATCCTTCGTCCTAATGCTATATAAATGATTGTATATGCACTTTTTCAGACTACGTTCAGTCCTCCCCACATAATAAGCGTCACAGGAGTCACATTTAGCTAAATAAATCACATTTTTAGTATTGCAATTTCCATTTTTACTTTTAATAACACTTCTATGTCCATTCTTTAGTACAATTCTACTGTCGCTATACATATATTTACAGTAATTGCAGAACCCACACTTACTACTACCTTTATAAGGTTTAATCTTTTTACTTTCTCCTGTATGATGTCCTAATAATTTTTTCATATTATTACCCATCCTATATACGAATTTTGGCTTGTTACCCAATATGTTAACCAGATATTGATCACTACTTATCAGATACCAAAATTTTAAAATAATTTGTTTAATTTTATCAGTACCAATGTTGTAAGGTAAGATACAAGCCCTCAAATAACTAGGTCCCACACCTTTATTATTTAAGTTGGGGCAAATTTGAATATCTCATGACCCCAACAGTGGTTTATACTTGGTACCCCAGTGTTCCAATATATATGTCAGAATCTCTTTCATCATACTTCTAGGGTAACCCCGTTCTGAAAAATAGCTTTGGATTTGTGTTAATTCTATTTCCATATCTGTTAACTCGGAAACCATTCTAGCGGCTCTAATACATTGTCCTTTAAAGACATTGTATTTGACCTTAGGAGGGTGACAACTAGTATAATCCAAATAATTATTGGAGAAGGTGGCCTTCCTATAAATTTTAGATGTCACTTTCCCCTCATAATGTGTTACCAAGGTATCCAAGTATGGCAAACCTATTGGATCTATAGCATACGTAAACTTTAAGTAATCACTACTGTTGTTAATAAAATCTATAAAATCTTGCAGATCTTCCATACTTCCTTGCCATAACATATATAAATCATCTAAAAATCTGGAATAATACATGACATTGGAAAAATATGGGTTCTTAAACAAAACTTCATCCTCCCAATTGAGCATGACTAAATTAGCGTAGATGGGGGCACAAGCCGCCCCCATCGCTACGCCCCTAGTCTGCCTAAATAGCTCTCCTTCAAAGAAAATAAAGTTATTTTCTAAGACTAATGACATCATTTCTGTTAAAAGACATATGGTGTCCCATTCTAAGTCTGTGTGTCTCCTCAAGCTATTAGAAAAAGCTTCCAAGCCCTCTTCCTTAGGGATACACGAGAACAAATCGATCACATCTATAGTGATAATGAATTTAGAATTTATGTTCGCTGTATTGGAAACTGGGTACTTAGAAAGGAAACACCACGAGTCCTTAACCATATGTGGAATAAGAGTGTATATATTTTTCAATATTGTGTCGATAAACTTTCCCATCTTAAAAGTTTTCGAATAACTTCCCGAGACTATAGGTCTCAGGGGAGGATCATTGATATCTTTATGAATCTTCGGGATGCCCACCATTGTAGCCAACTTGGGATATTCTACTTTAATGAATTTATATACCTCGTTAGTAATTCTCGCATCCAATAAGTATTCTTCAATATAGGAATCAATTCTATGGTAGGCAATATGTAATTCATTCCTAGAAATGGTTTCATAATTCCCTGTATTGTGTAAGATATCATAAATTTTTTGTATGTATATCATATTATCATAGATTGCAATGCCCCCCCCCCTTTGTCGGGTTTCATAAGTCTTATTGAATTATTACTTCTCAATGATTGGAGTAATCCTTTTTCTTCCAAAGTCAGATTAGTAAACTCTTTCAACTTCCTAAGTTGGTTGTACTCACTATATATCTCCCTAGTGACAACCTTATCAAAGGTGTCAATAATGGGGTGATTCGAAGGTGTAAATTTGCTCTTAATAGATAAGTTATGACCAATATTAACATCACCATCTATACTTTTAGCATTCTTAATATTCTTATCTTTAAAAAAAACTTCCAAGTTTATTTTCCTAATATATTTTTTAAAATCTATCAGTACATCTGTTAAAGAAAATTTAGGATTGGGTATAAATTTCAACCCCTTCTCGAACAAATTAAAATATACCTTATTAATCTGTAAATCCGTGTAGTTGTAAATATTAAAATGTTGATAAGATAAAACTTTGCCTTCAACTACTATTTTTTTGTCTTTGTCATTTTTGTTTTTATTGTCCTCGTAATTGCTATCACCAAAAGATTTAGTATGTGTAATAAGTGTATTCGATGAATTCAAATTACTTGTTAATATTGTTGATGGGGCAATCCCCCTTGCCATTTCCCCCTGACAAAAAACCTTGGATCTCTTCTCTGATAAGGGGGGTAATTTCCCTCCAAATGTGTCCGAAAATCCGAACGATATTGTTTGTCATGATTATCTACATAATCAAAAAAGGTATCATTACTTAACTTTTCCTCATAATCACAATTACGTCCCCAATTATTCTGCCCTGCATAATAATTCTGTTTTCTCGGCCACACATATACTTGCTGTTTATGATATTGTTCTCTATCCCTTTTAATTTTGTCAAATTTCCTCTTGCATAAATTGTCTGCCCATTTTTTAGCCTCGAAATATTGCTTATTGTATAATTTTTCCCAATCCTTAAACAATAAATCAGTGACGATCTGTGTGTTTAAAACTTCCACTTCATGAATAATTTTGCTCAATCTCTCATCATGATACTTCATTAATATACTGATAAAATTGAAACCACATTCATCAAAAAAAATATTGAATTCTTTTGTACTAGAATCAGTCAAATCTATACCTAATGGTAGCTTAAAGAACCTAAGCCCTTTAGGAACAATCTTATCATCTAAACATTTCTGTAAGAACATATTGACTACCTTGAGTCCATTAATTGTTTTAAGTTTCTTCCCAAGGGAATAAATCATAGATTTCAAACTAACTGTCTCATTCCTATTACTGCCATCTTGAAAAGGAATTGCTTTGTCAGAAACTTCAACGCTGTCAACATGAAAATCAAAAGATAAAAACTTATTGAATAAGTCAGGGTTGGTATCTGATAAGTAGTGATCAATATCTGGTTAACATATTGGGTAACAAGCCAAAATTCGTATATAGGATGGGTAATAATATGAAAAAATTATTAGGACATCATACAGGAGAAAGTAAAAAGATTAAACCTTATAAAGGTAGTAGTAAGTGTGGGTTCTGCAATTACTGTAAATATATGTATAGCGACAGTAGAATTGTACTAAAGAATGGACATAGAAGTGTTATTAAAAGTAAAAATGGAAATTGCAATACTAAAAATGTGATTTATTTAGCTAAATGTGACTCCTGTGACGCTTATTATCTGGGGAGGACTGAACGTAGTCTGAAAAAGTGCATATACAATCATTTATATAGCATTAGGACGAAGGATGTTACTAATGCTTTGTATAGACACGTTCATTTATTAGGTGCAGAACACACTTTTAAATTTTTAATATTGGAGGCTATTCCAAGCAACCCCAGGGGTGGCAATGTTAAAGGATTAATAGCATTCAGAGAGGCTTGGTGGCAGTTGTATACAGATGCAACTTGCCCACCGGGATTGAATGATAATATATCAATTAAAAGTTTATTATTATAGTTATAATTTTGGTTAGTGATATACATCATGAGATTTGAATAACAGAACATATTCCTTTATTAATGAATAGTAAGGAATATATATGTTTCACAATGCATTTATACTTGCCATTTATTTGCATACAGTAGTTATATCTATATTTATATATATATATATATATCTTAATATTTTTGAATTTATGGCATTCAGTACATCTAGTTTAGGTTTTTATAATGTTTATATTATTAATAGATTATACATTTTATAATTAAATACTATTATTTCACATATTAGGTATATACACAATTAGTTGTATTATATATAACTTAACAGAATGTTTAGTTTATCATATTACTAAAAAGATATCCTTCACACAGAATAATTACTCTATCTAGGATATGCTGATTGAATGCAATATATGAATGTATAATGAATTTGTTATCATTATTATTTTTCAATGAATTATTTTTCAATGAATTAATTTTTATAAATATATTCATATATTTAATACATTTAATATGTAATATTATTCGAGAATTTGTGTAGTATTATATCATAGTTTATTATATTGATAGTATATGAATGTTTCGTAATATAGGATTGGTAAAGCATATTTTAAAGTACATTTTAAACTTCAAATCATGTTAATTGGAGAGAATTCAATGCTAATATTTATATCAGTGTGTGCAAAACAAGCAGGTTTTATTAGATATTATTGGTTTTAATATGTGTAGATATACCTTTAAGAAGAGATATGCATTTTTTGGCGCCTAAAAGTTGATTTAAACGGACCAAATGCTTCCTTTAGCAGTTCTGAGGAAGACCAGCTTTTTATGGTTGAAAGCGCTTAACTGCTTTTACTATTTTGCGTGTTACTGGGTGCTATCTCAAATTAGTGTTTCGTTTTATTCATATGTTCTGTTGCTTGGAGTATTTGGTTTTGGCGTTATGTGGATTAAATATTTGAACTGATTATCGTGGTGTCTATCTGGATTGTGTCGCTCATTGGTGGTACCGGAGATTTCTCAGTTGGTTTGCACTTTAAACTTGTTGGCTTCAGATAAAGCTAAGTACCCCGTTGGGGAAACTTTTCTTGCCTCAGACCGATGTCAGAAAAAGTTAACAATTGTATTTTTTGTGGGAAGCAAATACCTCATAAGGATTTTCATTCTTATTGCATACCCTGCCTAGGCCCTGACCACGACGTCACTTCTTGTCATTTTTGTGCTAGATTTAATAAACGTACTATTAAAAGATAATTTGATTTCGCACAACACTTTTTTGGCAGAAAATGTAATTATAACATGCTGTCGGGAGCTACCGACTACCGGCGTGCACAAAAAACGCAGGGATAAAGACCGACAGCCCAGGCCTAAGCCCGATTCCGAGGCCTCGGTTGATCCGGTCTCCGGTCCTTCAGTTATCAGTGAGGCTCCAACGCAACCTCTGACTACCGCACTTGAGGAACCCGAGACCGCTACGGATATTTTGACGGAATGTACTAGGCCGATGCAGCCTTTTACTTCAGGCCCTACCAACGACTTACCTCCCAAGGATGTCGGTACTTCTGAAACACCATCGCCTTCTGAAGGCGTTTGCAGACCGACTACTCTTACAGTCAAAACGTTTTCCAAATCGAAGACTCCTTCCAAATCGAAAAAGGCTTCACTTCAGTCTCCTGTTCAAGGCCCTATGCCTAAGAAACAGATGCTCAAGATGGCTGAAGATCTGATTTCTCTTATCAGGGGTTCTCAGCCTCCTCTTGACAAAAGGCCTAGACAGGAGGAAGAATCTGCTTCCTCTGAACAACTGTCTATTTCTTCGGATTCCTCTGAAGACCAAGACTATTCCTTCTCTCCTTATGAAGATTCTGATGCTGAGGACTCTATTCCCTCAGCTTCCCCTCCAGAAGACTACTCTTTTGGGGAAAATTTACACACTATGAGGGAACATTTTCACTGGGAAGGTCAGGATTACTCTGATTCCAAGAAAAGGCTCAGAGACCTCTAGCCATCCCTCCTGTTTTGGACATTGTGGATGATGTCTACTTAGAATCCAGTTTCAACCCTGACTCTCTGTCTCCTGCCCCGGCCAAACCTGACAGATACTACAGAGTACCTGATTCCCATAAATTTCTTTACAAAAGCCCAGTAGCTGACCCAGAGACTATCTCCCAGGGTCCCAAGGGGGCTAAGGCTTCCATGGCTAAAAATCCAGTACCTTCTGAAAGGGATTCAAGAGCACTAGACAGATGGGGGAAAAAAGTTTACACCTCAGCCACTTTAGCTATGAGAGCTCTAAACTGTCAATTTCATATGCTCAAGTATCAGCAATTTCTGATATCTCAGTTAAAACAAAAGATAACAACCCTTCCTCAACAAACTGAATTGAAAGAAGTACAGGATTTGTTGCACGCCACCGAGCAGGTGGGCAAACATACCTTACAGTGGGGTTTGATTCTTTGGAGGCCTCTTGCAGAGCAGCTGTCACTGGATCAGTTATACATAGGCATGCCTGGTTAAAGGAACAAAGTCTGCCTGAACATGTTAAAGCAAAACTACTAGATGCTCCCTTGCAGCAGGATGTTCTTTTTGGTGTTAAAGCAGAAGAAGTTTTAAAGAAAATGGAAGATAAGGCAAAATCAATGCAGACAGTCAAAGATTTCCTACAGGTACAACCCCCTCACTTCAGCAGAAACTGGTCAACCAGAAATTGGTCCTTTCCAGCCACCGACAGGCCTCAGAGGGGTAAATACAGGCGCCCAAGGGGCAGAGGACGACCACAAGCTCAGTATAAACCTCGCCAATGGGCCACTCCAACCCAAAAGGGAGGAGAAGACAGGTCTCAAACCAGCTGGCCAAACAAAGCTCTTTTGTCAGCCCCCCTGCGGGGAAAACTAGCACTATTTGTAGACAACTGGCATATGGTCACAAAGGGCAAATGGGTCCTAGACATAATTATACGAGGATACAGACTCCACTTTCACACCTTGCCAATAAAAAGAGAAATGCCAAACCTGCCACAAAATCAAAGGGCAGAGGCTCAAAAACAAATTACAACTCTCATGGCCATGAGAGCCATTCAAAGGGTACCAACTCAAGAGCAAGGCCAAGGATTTTACTCAAGACTCTTCTTAGTACCCAGGAAAGAAAATGCTTGGAGACCAATTCTGGACCTTTCAATTCTAAACACTTACTTACAAGTTCCCAAATTAAAGATGCTAACACTATAGCAGCTACTTCCCATGTTGGGCAAGGAAGCATGGCTGGTAACGTTGGACCTCAAGGAGGCATACCTGCATGTCCCTATCAGACAAAGTTGCAGAAGATACCTCCGATTCATTGCAGGTTCAACCCATTATCAATTCTCTGCACTGCCCTTTGGCTTATCTACTGCACCCAGAGTATTCACAAAATGCCTGGCACCAGTAATTGCATACTGCAGACAAAGAGGAATTCAAATATATCCATACCTGGATGACTGCCTCATCCAAGCAGAAAGAAAAGACATTCTCATACAACATCTGGCTTTTGTGAAGCATCTACTAAATTGTCTGGGGTACACAGTAAACGAAAAGAAGTCAAAACTAGTACCCTCACAAAAAATGACATTCCTGGGTGCCAGCTTGGACACAACGGCCCAGAAGGCTTATCTTACACCAGACAAGCAATTACAACTGACTCAATATTTCAAGACAATGGCAACAAAGACCCAATTAACTGCAAGACAAATTCTGCAGACTTTGGGCTTCATGGCATCTTGCATTCTGATAATACCATTTGCAAAACTGCATATGAGGAAATTACAGTGGTACCTAAAAAGCGTATGGTCTCAACACAGCCACTGCTTGGACACAGTGATATCTCTCATTCCCTGCCTTCAACAGAAATTTCTGTGGTGGGCACAGGCATGTCACTTCAACAAGGGTCAGCATTTCACCTTGCCCCCACCCAGGCAAACTATCACAACAGATGCTTCAGTCTATGCCTGGGGGGCACACATGGCAGGGCAATGCATTCAAGGCCTATGAACTGTAGAACAAAGAAAACTGCACATAAACCAAAAAGATATGCTAGCTGTACAGTAAGCTCTGACAGCCTTCAAGGATCTACTACAGCCTGGACAACTGGCAATAAAGACGGACAACACCACAGTAATGTGGTACATAAACAAACAAGGGGGCACACATTCCTACCCTCTTTGCAGGCAAGCAATGATCTTATGGAACACAGCTCTGACCTACCAAGTCCAGTTACAAGCTCACTTCCTGCCAGGATAGAAAAACACATCGGCAGACGACCTAAGCAGAAACATCAAGGATCCCCACGAGTGGAAGCTAGACCCACAAATATTTGCAATGATAACTCGAAGATGGGGCCTACCAAATATAGACCTGTTTTCCAGTCCTCAAAACTACCAGATGACAAAATTTTGTACAAGAACATTCCACCATCAAGCTTGGAAAGTGGATGCTCTCTCCTTCAGTTGGAAAAACCTGACAACATATGCCTTTCCTCCATTACCTCTTCTCACAAAGGTACTTTTGAAGGTCAAAAAGGAGAAACCTCGAATGATTCCCATAGCCCCACACTGGCCATGCCAGCACTGGTACCTGCTATTGAAGAATATGGCTCACAGCCCACCATGGATATTGCCTCAAATACCTCATTTGCTCACACAGCAAGACAAACAGATTCTATACAGCCAGATCAAAAGCTTAAACCTGGCTGCATGGCAAATCAATTAAGCAGCCAACTAGCCCCTTTATCACAAGCAGTACTGGATGTTATTCTAGAAGCCAGGAGGCCAAGCATCAGGAAGGCTTACTCGGACAAATGGAAAAGGTTTTCGGCTTGGAACCAAGCTAAAGGCCAAGACACAACTCAGCCTCATATGCCTCACATTCTGCAGTATTTAGCTGAGATGTTGCATAAAGGACTTTCCTTCTCCTCAATTAAAATTCATGCTTCAGCTATTTCAGCTCACTACGACACGAATCCGCCTTTATTTTCAAACCCACTCCTAAGGCAGTTCCTCCGAGGGGCAAAAAACATTAGACCACCTAGAAGAGCTCCTACACCAACATGGGACCTCAACTTTGTTCTGGAAAAACTAACATTACCTCCCTTTGAACCAGCTTTTTCTGCAGACCTTCAGTTCCTATCTTGGAAGACTGCCCTGCTCCTGGCAATAACTTCTGTTAGGAGAGTTTCAGAATTACAGGCACTTACGGCAGTGGAACATTTCCTCATTTTTCATCAAGACAGAGTTTCTCTACGAACTAATCCTTCCTTCATGCCTAAGGTGGTTTCCAGTGTAGCTTTAAATCAAACCATCCATCTACCCACTTTCTTCCCCAATCCACAGAACAAAGGTGAGAGACTCCTACATTCCTTGGACATTCACAGGCAGCTTCGATATTACTTGGATAAAACTAAGGCTTTCAGAAAAACTGACCAGCTCTTTGTTTCCTATGCTACAGCTTCTCAAGGGAGGGCCATTTCCAAGCAAACCATTTCTAAATGGATAGGCCATTGCATACGATTCTGCTATACCCGTCATGGGAAACCATTTCCTCCTACCATTAGATCCCACTCTACCAGGGCAACAGTTACCTCTACTGCCTTTCTCAGGGGGGTTCCTACCAAGGAAATTTTAGAAGCTGCAACTTGGAGTTCTGTACACACCTTCACCAAACACTATCACTTACCTCTTTATTCTAAGTCCAGGACAGGCTTCGCCACTGCAGTTCTGCAGGGCCTCATTGCCTCCTCTAACCCTCTATAATGCCTCCACCCTACCTTAGCTTTGGGACTCAACCCAAGTGTGATGACTGCAGCAGGGTAACACGATGAACATAGTACAGTTTTGTACCTACCATAAATGTAGATGTTCGAGTGTTCATCCTGCTGCAGTCCAGGTTACCCTCCCTCCAACCCCTCTGATCTACTGGATAAATCTTTGCTATGCCTTACTGATGTATTTGCTTATAGCTGAAGGATTTTTGTGTCTGTACAGTGTTCTCACTTTTTGGTACTAATTTGGATCACCTTTTTGGGGGCACCTAACATCTGGGGCAAGAAAAACTGAAGAAAATGGCGTCGGTTGCAATATATGTACCCCTGGTGCACTGATGTCAGGGATGAGGTGACAGCAACCGACGCCGGACCAAGACTTTGGAAATCCGGCCGACTGCGGGACCGCCTGATGACAGGATAACCCAAGTGTGATGACTGCAGCAGGGTGAACACTCGAACATCTACATTTATGGTAGGTACAAAACTGTACTTTCCTTATTACCTAGATGCTGTTGATTCATTTGTTTCATATGAGGGTGGCAGCCAGAATCTCTCCCATGCCAAGTGAAAAGCTTACAGCCTTTTTGTTCCTGCATCAAGACAGAGACATATTGTTCCATTCCTTTCCCTGGGGCATAAGTCAAGTATCATGGAATGGCCAGTGTAAGAGTCATATGGGTTGGCCTAACCCCAGTGTCCACACAACAGCTGGGAATCTCTGCATAAGTGCAGTTATCCTAGGGAGACTCTTTAATGTCAAAGGGCAGACAATTTATTCTAGTATTGCCCCAGGTTTATGAGGCAATACTAGAATAAGTTCCCCCACTTGACCAATAGGAGCCAGCAGTATAGCAGGGCCAGCTGCCTCCCTTCCCCAGATATGCATTCTGTAATAACAACTTCTTGAAAAACCAGAACACCTCAAGGTCTCAACAAAACTGGCAAACTCAGGTAAACAGTACACGAGTAATTTATTAATTAAATGAAGCGCTTTTCGTCTAGAACAATGTCTTAGACTTCTTCAGATAAAATACACACTATCCAACACAGTTTAAAAAACAGTTTCAGTGTCATGTGATCCACATTAACATATGTAATTAGTCACAATAAGATTATTTAACCCTTCAGAAGCCACTCTTACAAACCACTAAATATCTAACTAACAAATATAAACATTTTTGTATACATGTGTAATATACATCCGCAAAAGTGGATGTCAGTTCCAGTTAATACAGTCAATAGTACATATAAAATTAAAAATAAAAACTATTAATAAAAAATACAATAATAAAGTAATAGTTTGTCTTTCTTAATAATAAGTATTTTGATTATTAAACTTATATAAGTGCTTATCTATTAAAGCTTTTTAATTTCAAGTGACATAAAACTGAACAGGCTTCATTTAAACCCGGATCCTGGTATGCATTCACATGGAGTTGCCATAATAGCTCTAATTCTTCTAAAAGAATATAACTAGGGCCCCCTCGGTTGTCAGTATTTATATGATCAATCACTCTAAATTTAAAGTGGTAGGTTGGGTAGTTTAATGTATGTCTGACCAAGGCATTTTCTAATGTACCCTTATTAATGGCATATAAATGTTCATATACTCAATCTCTAAGCTTCCTATCAGTTTTACCAATGTAGAAAGCAGGGCATAACAAACACTGTGCTAAGTACACTACCATCCTGGTGTTACAATTACATTTTTTCCAAGTCGAATAGGAGGTGTTCCTAATATGAAATTTTTGTCCTGTTTCCATATATTTGCAATAATTACACATCTCGCATTTGTGCATTCCAGGGGTCCAAAAACACAATAAGGCAGAGGACTCCACGTAGAGCTGGTCAAGTCTTTTATTCAGTAAAATCAGAGATAAAACCTTGTATAAGTGCTTTCAGGCTACATGCCCTTCATCAGATAACAAACAACATCACAAACAACCATTTTTAAAATACAAAGCAACCAATCAGCTTTCAATATTTTACCCTCCTTTTCTTCAGGATGGGTTTTAAAGGTACAACAGCATTAATACCTGGTGGCTTATCCGCCCCAAGCCTTATGATCCATCTAGTTTCTGCACATTCCGTATCATTAAATAGATCACCTCCTCTAACAATGGGAGTAATCATTTGCATTGCCATAAATAGAAATGTATGATTCAAATTCTCTTACATGTTGAGCTAGTGCATTATGTTCATTGGAGTGCTTAATATCTGACATATGTTGAAATATCCTTGTCTTAAACATTGTATTGGTCTTACCCACATAATATGATTCACAATTCTGACACACAGCTATATACACTAAATTCTTTATTCTACAGTCTGCATATCCCTTGTATTTATATTGTCTACCTGTTCTTGGATGCATAAATGTCTGTTCTTGCAGAATATAACAACATGCTCTACACAGAATGCTTGGGTTCTTTACAGAGTATATCTTTCAAGTTCTTATTTTTCCTGAATACAAAATTTGGTACAATATCTAAAATCTCTTTCAACTTCGGATCCATGTGTAGCACCTGCCAATGATGTTTAATAATTTCACAAATGCTACCCACATCACTGCTATATGCAAGTATCATATTAGTTCTACCTTTACCATCAAATGATATCCCCTGGTGTTCATTATTAGCTGTGGTTCCACCCACTCTGTTAAGCCAAGGTCTAGCGGTGTTATTGCGTTTGATCTTACTACTTCTTATTAAAGATTCTAACTTATCACGTTTATAGCCCCACAGCATTAAATTATTCTGAAGGTTATCCACCTCTTCATGGAACTTAACATCCTCACTGCATAGTCTTGAAATCCTACATACTTGCCCTTTGACTATATTGTCAAAGGTGTGTCGTGGGTGCATACTGTCAAAAGGTGGCAAACTGTTACGCCAACAGGTTTTTCTATATAGCGATGTCATCAAGCCACCTCCATCTTGGCTAGTTAATTGTACATCTAAAAATTCTAAAGTTAGTTCAGACTAATTGACAGAGAACCTAAAAAAATTCAGAACTCCCTTCTAAATAAGCTATAAAAGCTTTCAGTTCTTGTTCTGTACCATCCCATAAAAAGAAAATATTGTCAACGAAACGTACATAAAAGAGTAGATAGTTGGTCCATGCATGTGTAACTTCAAATATGGTGTTATCCTCCTAATTTGCCAACACTAGGTTGACATATGAGTTCGCACACGGTGTGCCCATGGCAACACCCTGTTGTTGTCTATAGTAAACTCCCTGACATGTAAAAATATTATATTCCAAGACAATATTTAAGAGCTTACTAATTCTTTGAATAGTGTCCATATTAAATTGTGTTTTATTACTTAATATGCTCTCTGTCGCTTAAATACCATATTTATTATCAATCACTGTAAAAAGATTATTTACATCCAGTGTGACAAACATAAGTTTCTTATCATCCACCTTAGTTAAATACTCTGACAAGGATAAAACAAATTGTGCTGTATCTTTCAATATTCTTGGATAAAGACCTAATATAGGTTTTAAAGCACATTCAACCCAAATAGATATATTTTCAGTGACCCATCCCCTACCTGAAACAATAGGTCTTAGGGGTGGGTCAGTAGCACAATTCAGGTATTATTGAATGTTGAATCCATAAATATTTCTTTAATTCTTCATCCAACAAACCTACAACCTGTAGGTTATTAACAATATTCTTTACCTTATCTGCCAGATTTTTTACCATAATGGGAGAAAGTTTAACAAATGTATAGGCATCCTCCAACAACATTTTTAGTTTAATACAATAGAACTCTCTGGTAAAAACCACAGCAACAACAATCCAGCAATTCCAGGGAAGGAAAATTTATTCAGCAAGCAGCAGTAAAAAAATCTCTAGCTACTGCCAACAAGCCTTTAACAGAGTACATCAAATGAAAAAAGACTCACAGTTTATATATGCATATACTTAATTGAATAATAGACTAATAGTTCTAATTACACAGTTAATTGAACCTTATTAAAACATAAAGCACAATTCTAACTCACTTTATACAAAACTTTTCCAAAAGCATTCTTGATTCAAACCAACAGGATACATAGTATTAAATTTTAAAATCAAAAATGCCTCTTTTTTTCTTAACAGTTGTTTCACTTGTTCATCTGTCATAAACTTTTTACATATTATTCTGTCTAAAATTGTAACCTGGAAACCTTCTAGACTTCCATTATGTACTTCATTAAAATGTACTGCAACAGGACTAGATAATTTGTAGTTTTTAATGTCTCTTATATGTTCTTTTATTCTACACGCAAAACTTCTTTTTGTTTCCCCTATGTAGAATTTATTACACGTACATTTAATAGAGTATATCACTTTCTGACTATTACATGTAAAACTATCATTAGTTTCAAAACACTTATTATTGATTTTATCGAATTTTTGTGTAACAAAACTACAAATACTACATTTACCACATGTAACTGTCCCTTTTTCCATTATTCTTCCCATTATTTCCAATTTTGGTCTATGGAACCTACTATGTACAATAAAATCTTTGATATTTCTACCCCTATTAAAAGAAAATAATAACTTCTTATTTTGTAAACATTCTACTTCTCTCTTTATAACATTCCAGCCAGATTTAACCATATCTGTGATTTCATCAGATATAACTGAATAAGTAGTCGTAAAATAAATATTATTATTCTGCTCATTCTTTTTATAATTATTATACCATATCCGACCACATTTAAATGACATACTACTTAATACTTTATTTAAGCTTTCTTTAAGATATACTTCATCATATCCTCTCTCTTTAAATCTTATAAAACTGTCTTTCAGTGGTTAACTTATCTGATATGCAGCTGTCTGAAGCGCATATATCTGTACTATCTAAAGGTCTCAAATATATTCCTACTGTTCTTCCACGGCTTCATATATTAAAAAGTGATATATTTCGTTTTATGCGAAAGGTAAAACTTGCCTATTTTTTTTCTTTACAACGGCTTATGAATAGGGAAGATATGGAAGCTGATGTATGTAGTAGTAGCTCTGAGGACAGTTTCTATTCCTGTTATTCAGGGGAAAATGATGACTTTAATGCCTACTGTAAATTAAATACTGATAATATTCAAGTGAAAAGTGATTTCGTTCCACTATGCAATAATGAAAGCATACAATGTTTTGAAAAATCATTAAACCATAATGTACAGGTCATTTTTGACAAATTTATAGATCAAAGGAAAACTAATGTGATATATAATTTGGATTTAAAACAATGGCGTGCATTAAGGGAACTAAGTAGTAATACGCAAATGGTATTTAAACCAGCCGATAAAGGTGGAAAACTAGTTATGATGCATTATACCCAGTATCTTTCTATGTGTTATGAACACCTGAATGATAGAAATGTATATCAATGTATAGATATAACTGAATATAATACATCTGAAAAAATATATTATGATTTGGTGGAAAAAGGCAAAAGATTACATTATTTTTCAGTTAAGGATGCCACTGATAAGTTGGCTATAAAAAATCCTCGAATGCCATGTTTTTATTGTTTGCCTAAAATCCATAAAGATTTATTAAATCCACCTGGGCGGCCTATTGTTTCGGCCAGTGGTGGCTTTTTGAACAATATTTCGTGTTTACTACATGAGATTTTACTTCCATTGGTAAAAAAACTACCTTCTTATGTGAAAGATGTTTTTCAATTTCTTACTAAGGTTTATCAAACCAGATGGAATGAAAAAATGTTTTTTGTAGTAATAGACGTAGTTAGTCTCTATACTAGTATTAAACATCTTGAGGGTATTCGAGCTGTGAAATATTTTCTAGGTGAAAGCCCTATGGCTGAATATATTACTGAATTAATGATGATGTGCCTTCAAAATAATATATTTGAATTTGATGGTCAGTTATATAGGCAGTTACAAGGAACAGCAATGGGGGCTGCCTTTGCCCCCTGTTATGCTAATATCTTTATGGGTTTATTTGAGTATGAATATATCTATACTAATCAATTTTTTCGTACACATGTTATACACTATTATAGATACATAGATGATCTTATTTTTATTTGCAAAGGTGGTGATGATTTGGTAGATCAATTTATTAGGCAAATTAATGCTAATAATGTAGGAATAAGATTTGATGGATTACAACAAGGTATAAAAGTACATTTTTTGGATGTAGAATTAACAGGGGATAGTCATCAAAGGAAGGTAATTTCAAATATATATAGAAAATTTCCTGGCAGTAACAATATATTACAGGGTGAAAGTTTTCATCCAGGGCACACTATGAAATCTATTCCATATACGGAATTTAATAGAATAAATAGGTTATGTAGTGAAAAAATTGATAGAAATAGGGAACTGAAAGACAGTTTTATAAGATTTAAAGAGAGAGGATATGATGAAGTATATCTTAAAGAAAGCTTAAATAAAGTATTAAGTAGTATGTCATTTAAATGTGGTCGGATATGGTATAATAATTATAAAAAGAATGAGCAGAATAATAATATTTATTTTACGACTACTTATTCAGTTATATCTGATGAAATCACAGATATGGTTAAATCTGGCTGGAATGTTATAAAGAGAGAAGTAGAATGTTTACAAAATAAGAAGTTATTATTTTCTTTTAATAGGGGTAGAAATATCAAAGATTTTATTGTACATAGTAGGTTCCATAGACCAAAATTGGAAATAATGGGAAGAATAATGGAAAAAGGGACAGTTACATGTGGTAAATGTAGTATTTGTAGTTTTGTTACACAAAAATTCGATAAAATCAATAATAAGTGTTTTGAAACTAATGATAGTTTTACATGTAATAGTCAGAAAGTGATATACTCTATTAAATGTACGTGTAATAAATTCTACATAGGGGAAACAAAAAGAAGTTTTGCGTGTAGAATAAAAGAACATATAAGAGACATTAAAACTACAAATTATCTAGTCCTGTTGCAGTACATTTTAATGAAGTACATAATGGAAGTCTAGAAGGTTTCCAGGTTACAATTTTAGACAGAATAATATGTAAAAAGTTTATGACAGATGAACAAGTGAAACAACTGTTAAGAAAAAAAGAGGCATTTTTGATTTTAAAATTTAATACTATGTATCCTGTTGGTTTGAATCAAGAATGCTTTTGGAAAAGTTTTGTATAAAGTGAGTTAGAATTGTGCTTTATGTTTTAATAAGGTTCAATTAACTGTGTAATTAGAACTATTAGTCTATTATTCAATTAAGTATATGCATATATAAACTGTGAGTCTTTTTTCATTTGATGTACTCTGTTAAAGGCTTGTTGGCCGAGGCGCTAGAGATTTTTTTACTGCTGCTTGCTGAATAAATTTTCCTTCCCTGGAATTGCTGGATTGTTGTTGCTGTGGTTTTTACCATATTGGTTTCTGTTGGTTGCTGTGGTTTATCTAATAGAACTCTCTGTTCATGACAACTACGGAACCCCCTTTATCCACTGGTTTTATAATAACACTTTAATTCTCTATCAATTTATCAAGTGCCATTCTTTGTGTTCTAGACAGATTATAATTTTTTTTCTTTCGATCATTTTTAAAATACTCTTCTACTTCCTGTTCACATAATTTGACAAACACAGACATAGCAGGGCAAAATATCAGCATATAGTCACTCGGTTGTCGTAAATTCTTGTTCACTTCAAACATATCATTCCCCTTAAACATCTGTTTTAACATAACATTCCTAACAAAACTTAAAACATCTAAAATAACCTGACTGTGGTCAGACATAGCATCTGGAACAAAGGTCAAACCTTTGTTCAATACTTGCATTTGTTCAACACTGAGCTCATAATCAGATAAATTATAAACAATATTAAAGTCACATGCAGTCATCCTGAGACTCTCCGTCTCTTCTGTTCGTGATACTGTGACATGCTCCGTTTGCATGAGTACTTCTTGCGAACAGGAGCTGGTAACATGGGAAAAGTTTTACTAAACACAGAAGGTGTAATTTTAGGTTTCACTCCCAACATAACAAACATGTCCTCCATGTTTGCTGTAGAGCGTTCATGTCCCGGTTGACTCACCTCCATGTTGGAGCGTAATGACGACACATTATCTTCATTGGTTATTACAGCTGAAGAACCAAAAGTGGAAGTGGAGGAGTCCTCAGCCCTAGGTATAATGTTAACATTAACAGCAAGCTCTTTCTCCATCTGTTGGTTGGGAGCTGGTTCTCTTATGTGAGCTACTTCTACTCTATGGACAGTCCCATGTCTATCTAGCCCTTGGCCAGCTGAAAATATTGCTTTGAGCAAAATCTCTTATGTCACGTTCCAACTTTCTGATTTTAATTTGTTGTAACTTAGTGTCATATGAGGCTGCAGCAAAAAACACATTACTCATTCTTTTAACATGGTACTCTTATGTAAAACGCCGTTCAATATCTTGTTGCATATCTCATACTTCCTTAAGAACTTTCTGTTCCTCTGGTTGGAAATACTCTTAACAGTAGCTTCATATACACTATACTCATTTGCAAATTGATCTCCTGCCACTGTGCTAGGAGATCCAGGTACACTTCTCCCTGTGTAGGCATACATAACACCCGCATGCCTCTAGGTATTACATTGAATTTCAGGCAGGCTTCCAGGTGAAACCTTTGCCATTGCAAACGTTTCAATCTCATGATGTTATTATGAAATTTCAAAACCAATTCTTCAAATTCAAGTTCACCCATAGTTGTCGCTTCCTGTTCAGGACTGGTGTAGCCATTCGTTGTATATCCATGTGTAACAAAGGATTCACAGTATGGAATATACCTCTTCTTATACCTTCATTGGTCAGTCGATCCAAATTACCTCGTGGATGGTAGGCCAATTCCACATTACCAATATTGAGCTCAGACATGTGTGCAAATAGACAGTATAACAGTCTTAAAATCACCAAACAGGTGATACATTCCAGGGGTCCTAATTGTGTTTAATATAGGTCTTTCTAACACATTTTTCAAGTTGTGTCCCCTCCTGAAAATTATTGTAGGAGAATTATCTATTTTTTTAGCCAGTTCCCTATCGCTACTCAATAAATTCCAATTTTTAATAATCATTTTTTTTATTTCATAAGCATCTGTACTAAATGTAAATATAAAACTCAAGTTGTATTTATTTGTGGTAACTGTGACAAGTGGATCCAGTTGAGTACTGAAATCCGTTCCCATATCACCTTGTATGCCCATAAACGATGCTAGTTGGATATGCCCTCTAATTAAAATATTCCTTTATTTGTTTTGTTTATGACTTCATTAGACAAATCTACAATTAGAATATTAGGGTAGCCTCTTCTCAAAAACATGTGTCTAAGGTTTTCAGATTCCTCTAAGAATTCATTGTCTAGAGTCACCATTTTTGCCGCCCTAACTAGCTGTCCTTTAACTACGGATCTTTTCTGACTAAAAGGGTGTAAGCTTGTATAATGCAAAAATGTATTGTAGAGTATCTCCTTCCTGTGTATTTTTGCTGTATATCTAGACAAACTTATATATTTCTTTAAATCCACTTCAAGATATGATGTATTTTCAGTGTCAAAGTTGCTTGTGAATTGTAAAAACTGACAAGTGTTCTTCAAATACAATACAAGCTGTTCAGCCACACTTTTATCCCCCTTCAGTATAATAAAGATATCATCCGGGTTTAGTAATATAACTGGTCTTTGATATTAGTCTCATTAAAAATAAATTGATTTTCCCATTGGGCTATCACCAGGTTCGCGAAACTCGCCCCACACGGTGAGCCCATTGCCACCCTGATTTTTTGTAGATAAATGTCTTTTTCAAAGGATATGAAATTATTTGTCAATATAATATCTAAAAGTTTCTCCACTAATCTAATTTCTGATGGAGGGGCCCCATTTGTTCTCATTCTAGATGAGACCCATTCTATAACTTCTGCATGTGGTATAGAACTATATAAATCTGTCACATCCATTTAGCACTAGAGTAAGCGATGGAATATCTAGCGTCCACAAGGGCTCTCACGGGTGGGTCAAATATACTTTTGTGTACCTTAGGTATTCTGAACAGTCTAGGTGTTCTAGGAAATAAAGTTGTTAAATAATTGAAAGTATTTATATCTATAATTGCTTCAATAAACATGTTGTTAAAATAAGAATTAATGTGACTATATGCTTTAAGTTTGTTTAAGCTAACTGTTTTGTAAGTGTTGCTGTCCAATATAATTTTCATTTTCTCCAGATACACATTGATGACCATTACAACCAACCCCCACCCCCTTTATCTGGCTTCATTATTTTCACTGGCAATTGTCTCAATTGTTTCAAAGCTATACTTTCAGTTTTAGACACATTACTAAATTAATTTCTGTATGTAACATTAAGCAAAGCTCTAATATCTAATTCACATACATGTTCAAACAAACACAACATTGGATTAGTTGGGGGATTGTAAGTACTTGCTATTCTTAATTCCATGGCTGTGAACTCACGTTTGCCTAACAAAATAGCTAGATTCAATTTTCTAATAAAGCATTTAAAATCCAGCAAAGTTTTAGCTATGTTTGATTGATGCGTTGGAATAAATTTAGAGCTCTAGAAAACAACTCCAGTAATGCTGTGTCTATTTTAAATGATGAAAAATTATAAATTTTAAAGTCAGTGTCTTTATTTGTAAGAATTTCACACTCAGTGACACTATTTAACTGTTCATTTAATAGGTCTGTAGTTACTTCTTTTTCTTCATTTTCCCCTGTGTATTGTACTGGCGTTGTTGATAAACTCGACCCGAGTTGTGGTTCTGTTTCCTCGGGCTGTGAAAATGTTGTCGGTTTGTTTGAACAACTTGGGCAAATGTCTGGTTATGTGTGTTGTTGAAATTAGTTTCAGAAACACCATTAGTGTTCATTGGTACTCGCGCCTTCCTTCTATGCGACATTGAAGTAGTTTCTCCATTCATATTAGCCGCTGCTTTGCTTGCACTTGGTATCGGTGATGTTACTTCCTCTCCTTCCATGTTATCCTCGTCTCCGGCATTGGTTGAACATGAACGAATCCCACCCACAGCATTCCAAGTTTGTGAAGGGAGCAGATTAGGATATGCTACTCCATTATTGTAGTCCGCTCTATCTCGTTGTAGTTTTTTAAGTTTGGTACCTCTCAATTTTCCAACCTGTTGGTCAATACTTGTATAAATTCTATTCTAGTCATATACGTATCGTGAGAAATCATAGTCATCTCTTATAGTTTGGTCCAAAACCTCTACTTCACTTATGTTGTCAGCTTGGATTTGGTAGTGTTTAGACATCAGGTTTAGAAGTTCCAAACCCTGCTTATTGAAAAGCTGTAATGCTGTAATGTCAGACACTCAGTCATAGCTTTTCCCACTTGATCTTTCCAGTGCCCAAGTTTCTAAATGAACTCAGGGTGCCTGGTTTACTCAAAGATTTATCTCCCATTGCCATAGGGATGGGCTTTTGCTTCATTTGATTTGTTCTACTAACTCCCATTCAGCTTTTGTTTATGCTGCCAACTTTGTTGCTGTTTGGCTAGTCTCATTGTACTGTGCCTCCTCCATCTCACCATACCCTCTTTTCTACTTCTGGCAAGACATTTCCTTTGCTCTGACTCTTAGTCTCACATTTCTCTGTAGTCACATTTGTGTTCTGTTTTTTCCTTATCCATTTCCATAGCTTGTTCACAACCTCAGTTTGCTCCCAGACTCCTAAGTCAACCTTAAGGTTCTCCCACCACTCAGAATGATCCAGTCACCTAAAAGTCCACACCATTGTGTTTTTCTTTGAATATCTTCACTTCCATCATACTCTAAACCACACAGTGGCATGATCAGTGATTATTTCCTCATTATCTTTTACATCTATTACATTGGTTATGACAAGTCCAGAATTCTGTTCCTTTGGGTACAATTCTACACCTTTTCTCATAACTTCTCATAGTCCAGTATCTCAACCAACGTCTGGCCTCCATACTTAGAAGCTCAGTCTGTTCTTGTCAGATTCAGATTCTCCAAAACTGTTACCCTTTTCCTCCTTCTCTGGTTGTATGATGCAATTTACCAAGAAATTAACAGGGTTATAATCTGTGTTTCTGTAAAATGCTTGTGTAACTTACAGTTGAAAAGGTAAATAACACAGCAGATGCACCGTTTCTTAAACTGTGTGTCTTTTTAATAAGCAGGTGACAGGCAAGGATGAATAGATGCACCTCAACAACATGGTATGAAGTGGGGTAGACTCATCATAGGACTACTGCAGAGGCTGCGAGTTTGATGCCCAAAAAGCATACATGGAGGACTGAATTTAGACATGGTGAGGCCCTCAGCTATGGAAAGCTGTAGAGGCCCTATTTGGCAAGTGCTAACATAGAATAAGGCTGTTTACCAACTGAAAACAGCAAGAATGTCATCGAGGTGAATAGCTAACCCATGCGGGAGTGGGGAAAAGGCTGCTCCATTGCAAATTAAAAATATGCCTTTAATCATTCAGTTTGAAAACACTTATTAATGAAATTAATTTGTGAAGATTTTCATACATGAATTATAATAAAATAAAAATCTGAAATTTTTAGAGGCCCCTTCAGACTGCAAGGTGCTAAACTGTAACACGTTTCACTTATCCATAAATCCTTCTCTGCAATGCAAGTACAAAGTAGATCATGAGAACATTAATTGCACACAATGATTAGAGTAGTTGAAATTAACAGGTGCTCAAGTGAGCTAACATTATAGCCAAGGTTTCTGCATTTACTTTCCTGATACAAAAATTGTTCCTAAACCAGCTGGGAGACTAGTAAAAGCAATGTACAGCATATTAAAATGGTAATGCCAAGTATTAAGCTTTCTTTGAGTCATCAGTCATGTACTGTTAAGGAATGCTGTATCAATTTCTCTGTGTCATGCAAAATTCACTTTGAAAAACAAAATGCCAAACTAAAATGCATTTTCGCAGGAGGCAAACCCCACTTCACAATCCCGTGGGAGGAAAACCACCCCTATTTATATACAATAATTCCAAAGTTGCACTACACTGAGATTGAGGAGAAATAACAGTGCATAGCAGCTGTACACACAAATTCTTCTGTTAACAAGCATAGTCTTGATATTGTAACATGAGAAGTCAACAAAATAAATTAAACAGAACACACCAAAAAATTACATGTTGACTAAATGCTTATTACGACTGCTTCTGTATGCATTATAAGAGTTAGAAGGTGTGGAAGGAATAGAAGTTGTTCTCCCCTAAAGCCTTTCAGTGTTAGGGGCATAACATCACAGAAGAAGGGTAAGGGGTTTAATTCTAATTATATAGCTACTGTAGGCATGGAGTTGGGGGGTTCTATTATTACTGCTGGAAGAGCAACAAGGGAGAGATAGTGTGAGTATATTACTATTATTATTATTATTGTTATTAATTATTATTATTCTCTGACACGGGACATGACACGGCTGTGATTGGATATACGACACACGGGGATTGGGGTCCGTATTAATAACAATGCTTCTCTGGGTTTCATTTCTTTAAGTCTTTTGGGTTCCTAATACCATGACAAGAATGGACCCCATTCCTAAGCCGAAGTATGATTAAAGTTCATGAAATTGTATTGTTGCTGGAGTATGAAATGACTGAGGGTGTGGAGAATTCCATTATTACTCTGATGCTGAGGAATGACATGGAGGGACATGGAGGATGGGTTAAGTGTTCCATTATGACTATACTGCTGGTGAGGAATGACATGGGCAGATGGCAGTGTGAGGTTCCACTGCTATAATTATACTGCTGATGGAGTAGGACATTGGTAGGTGTGGGGCTCTATTATTATTATACTGATGACAGGGTACAACATGGTGGAGGATAATTATACCACTGCTGGATATCACATGAGGAGGAGCTGGGGAAATCCTTTCCTGTCCTGCTTCTCCTAGGGGCATGATACAGAGAAGATTATGGGGGGGGGTTCATTTGGTATTGCACTCTTGCTAGGAGTATTACATGAGGACACACAGGGGTGGACTGTGTTATACTGCTGGAGGAAGTGGGCGGGAGGTTATATTTTTATTATACTATGACTTGGGGTATGATATGAGGGAGGGGATGAAATTTCAATTATTATACTGCTGTTTTGGGACATGATATATGGGGAGGCCAGGAAGAGGGTTTACTTAAAATTTAATGCCACTAGGATTGCACCAGTATTTGAGAGTATGAAGCAGTTACTATCATGTTTGTCACTGACGGAGGTATTATAACACTGAGATAGAAGGTTCATTGGCTTACTGTTGTTTTCTCAATTAGGAATAATAATATGGTAGAAGAAGAGGCAAAGATATTTAGTTTTACTTCTGAAGTCAAGTAAATTGATATTAACAAGAAGAGGAGGTGGAATGCTGAGGATTTACACACAATAATACTCTACCAGTGAAATAACTGATATGAAGGCAGGAATAGGATTTACAATCTATTACTTACCATTAATATAGCACAGAGTTAGCTATTTGCCTAAATGTACTCTGTTCAGAAGTAATAAAATGTAATGACCATCACAAAAAATCGTGTTAAATTAAAAAATATATATATTTATATAAAAACCTGAAGCTGCTGCAATACTGGTGTCAACTTGGAAAATAATTATAAAAGAAGAAATCAAGATAGGGGTACAAGTGATGGAGTTGAAATTTCCTGAGTGTCGACTGACAAAAACACAAGATGCTGAGGAACACAATAACACAATGCCAATACAGGAAATCACATCCTGTATGTTCTCTAAGTATGAGCAGGTGATTTGAGAGATGTTCCCTTCCTTGAGTTGATAAGACAGTGAAATTAGTATATATAAGTTTGGAGGTGAGTGGAAAAGCACTTGCAGTTTAATTTTCACCCCTCTTTGTTTCAGTCATTATTTTTTATTATTTTGGTTTCCATAGTGTTCTAATATTCAGAGTTCCACTTTAGAAACAAAAATCTAGTATGTACTATAGAACAACTAATAGCTAATACTGTGTCTTCTATTCTCTGGGTGTATCCAAGACTTGTGCAAATGTGTTTAACTAAAGTGCTGTAATAGATAAGGTCCTGCATCAAAAGCAGTGAAATTGACATATATAAGTTTGGAGGTGAGTGGAAAAGCACTTGCAGTTTAATTTTCACCCTTCTTTGTTTCAGTCATTATTTTTTATTATTTTGGTTTCCATAGTGTTCTAATATTCAGAGTTCCACTTTAGAAACAAAAATCTAGTATGTACTATAGAACAACTAATAGCTAATACTGTGTCTTCTATTCTCTGGGTGTATCCAAGACTTGTGCAAATGTGTTTAAACTAAAGTGCTGTAATAGATAAGGTCCTGCATCAAAAGCAGTGAAATGCCCACATCTCTTAATGTGGTGCCTGGCTGAAAGGACAAAGAACTACATTATTAGTAGAATACTATAGCAATAACCACACCTGGGTGTGGGTAATGTTGGATTTACCCATGGTTGGTGTGGTTTGGTCACGAGGGCGAAGCCCGAGGGACCAAACAAAGCCAACCATGGGTAAATCCAGCATTACCCACACCCAGAAGTGGGTTATTGCTATTATACAATGACATTATTTAAGAAAAAAAATAATTACTTTTCTTAAATAATGGCATTGTATAATGCCTCCTTGCTGCCCTTCCGCAGCTGTCTGGTATTCTGCGGCAGTTCTGATGTACTGCGCATGCGTATGCCTACGCAGTACATCACAGCTGTGGGCAAAAGCAACGGAGAAAGCAAGATCTCCGTTGCTTTTTACTATTTTGCTATGTTAAATGGGTTTAACATAGCGAGACAGCTTTAACATAAGCAACGGAGAATCTCCGTTGCTTATTTTAAAGCTGTCTCGCTATGTTAAACCCATTTAACATAGCAAGACAGTTTTGAAAAAAGCAACGGAGAAAGCAAGATCTCCATTGCTTTTTGCACACTGTGTCTCTATGTTAAAGGAGTTTAACATAGCGAGACAGCTTTAAAAAAAGCAATGGAGATCTCCGTTGCTTTTTTTAAACCTGTCTAGCTATGTTAAACTCCTTTAACATAGCGAGACAGTGTTTTAAAAAAGACTTATACTAATGGAAAAAGTCCGGGCGACCGGACCTTTTTCCATTAGTTTAAGTCGATTTACAATGTGCACGCTGGCCAATCAGCGTGCACGTTTTGGAATATTAATGGGGGGTCATGGTATAATAATGCATTTTCCACCGAATATTTTCAGTGCACCAAGACCTATTGTGTAGAATGTGCTATAAAAGAGCAAACATGCTTAAAAGTTATAAACCCCACATTTTTAAATAAATTCATTACATAAAACGAATGATTTCCACATGTCCAAAGCTGAGAGTAGATTCACACTCCCAAGCTTCATGTTATTGAATAAACCATGGCAGGTGTGGGTAAATACATTTTTAGTATGATTTAGGTAGTGCTTATTAATGTATTACACTGTTACCAGTGGCAAAGATGCCTTCTAGAAGTCTGAAAATGTGAACTTGAGTTGGTTTCACGCTAGTTCAGTTGCACCAAGTTTGTTTTCATTGTTTGTTTGCTTTAATTCAATTAGTGTTTGTTGAATTTTAACTTTTGAATTAATTACTTATTAAGAACTTATTGTTTGTTTTACAAAGTACATTTCTTAGTTTGGTACTATTTTACAGTTTTCAGTTGTTGAGAAATCCTTTTCCAGTTTCTTGCAGTGCAGTTGATCATAAAGAATGATTTAGATCCACAGACTACACAAAGTTTATGCATGACATAATGTGTATACCTAAAAATCTAAATAAAGCATATGATTTTTAGGTCTCTTGTTTTAGTTTTATTATTTTACTTTTTAATTTAACTACCAAATTATTTATTTATGATGAACTCTGTGAATTTCAATTCAACAGCTGTAAACAGTTATAAATCTATAAACTAAAAACCGGAGTCCCATTTCTTTAACAAGAATTCACTGTAAAATAAAATTTTTAAATGTGTAGATTTAATTTCTGATTTACTCTTAACATACAAATAATTTCATGATAATATTTTGAAGTGAACTCGGCTTCATAGTTTTAGCTTTATTTTAACTTTTTATGTAACCTACTATTGCAAGAAGTAACTATACTGTGCATTTATTTAATAGGAAGTTCTACATAACCAGTGTCACACCAGACTTAAATAGTAATTAGTATTAAATAGTTTGTATTTTAGGTGAGGAGATCATTTGTGTTATGGAATTTGTGACAGCTGTGAAATACAATATAAATGAAAAGGCTGAACAAACTAATGGAGGTTTCATAACACTTGGAACCAGGGCCGGTGTTAGCATTTTAGGGGCCCCCAGCAAATGTCAAGTTGGTGGCCCCTAGGCACTTCCTGTCTAAGTATCTCCCTGTCACTGCCACCCTTTCTAAGCAATCTTTTAGTTCTTGCTGCAAACTAGGTGTAGTATGCACAGACTGACCTGTAGCTACAATGCTATTACATTACAACTTGCCTGTGTACCACATTATGTTGGGGTGTAGTATGCACAGACTGACCTGTAGCTACAATGCTATTACATTACAACTTGCCTGTGTACCACATTATGTTGGCCCATCTCACAAAAGGAAATTTGTAGTTACTGGCATTTAGCTGCAAAAGTGATACATTACAACAAGTCTATGTACAGGTCTGGATTTAGGTGAAATGGAGCCCATGCCACCCCCTACACACAGACACATGCACACGCACACGTACGCACGCACGCACACACACACACACACACACACACACACACACACACACACACACACACACACACACACTACTCCCCTATGCTTCCTCCCATCTTGGGCTCCCCTCACCATGCAAAGTACGTTTCTCTTCCTTTTCCGACATTTTGCTTTACTCTTCAGCTTTTTCAATAAGATGTCACCTTCTATATGCTCTGAACTGCATTTTGAAGTTTTTTATTTTTGTTTTACACAACCTTTTCATCAATAAAAGCCTGAATAGAAATTACGATTATGGCGATTGTGGGAAAAGTGAAAAAAACATAATGATTACAGTAATGTATTTTACTTCATTGTTCCTAGACCGTATACTGCCCTTGCACAAGCTATAACAACCTTTGTACACCTCTGAGGTCTGTGAGAAAAGTAAAAGTAACAATGCCCACACTGTCTTCAGCCCAAACACGTTATAATGACCTCCTGTGCACACCTCTAAGGTTCGACTATGATGAAAATTAAAGAAGTAATGGCCACGATATCTCCAGGCTCCCCATATAACGTACAGCAGCTTTCTGTAAACACAAACATCTGAGCAGGGCTGGTTTTAAAATGGGTAGAGCAGAGGTCATTATCAGCTTTATCCTAACAGGGTGATATCATAGCCCTGTAAAGGTTAAAGAGTATAATCAGGCCATTAACACATTTTTTTCCAGCCAGCAGCAGCTTTTTTGAGGCCCCCACACAGTCAAGGATGATTGAGAGCCCCTAAATCCATTTATACAGTCTAGAGTGTGGGGGCCACTGAACTAATAGAAGATCTAAGTGTCTGAATGTTCTGTGATATATTTTATGTCGTACCTTTCAAAATGAAATATAATTACTTGTTATCTGCATTTTTTACTGATACCCAGAAGAATAATGTATATGTCCTGGCATTATTTGGTGTGGGGACAGATAAAAATCAGTGATATTTTTCAGACACACACAAGCATAAGCCATAACAGTACCAGTTTTGCACTTATTTCAGAAAATAGCAATACATTTTACAACACTGGTACTTCCACACCACTTCAGTGACTGCTGTTTAGCAGTCATCAAACAGCAGCAGGGGTAAGTCACTTTTATTTACTTCACTGAGGAGTAATGCTTACCTACTTCTGTCCCTGATTTCACAGATTTTGCTCTGTCCATCATAAAAAGTTTGATTTTCTATAAATTATATAGGATGACAGATAATCAATAAATCCATACAGAGTTTTATACTTTTTATTGTCCAAAATATGCATGTTGATGCAAAAAGTGGTGTTCTATTAACTTTTTAAGTGAATTAGAATAATATTTAAGACATATTTCTGATTTTCAGCCTTTATTCTGCTATTATTTATGGCACTGGCTGAATTCTTTGGCAAAGATGTTGAGAGTTATAGTATCTGGTGTTCAGCTACTATTTATAAAACTTCCAAAAAGAGAAAACCATCCCAGAAAACTGGAAGCATCAGATCGTCTTAAAATCCAAGGTTTTCACTGATGTCAGTCACTCTGTGCTGACGATCTTTCTATCACTCACCCTGCTCATGTTTATCTTTAGCTTTATCCTATTAGGGCCGTATCACAGCACTGTTCAGGTTAAAGAGCATAATCAGGAAATTAATACATTTTTTCCCCAAGCAGCAACAGCCTTTGTGGGGTCCCCACATAGTCAAGCGTGATTAAGCCCCCCCCCCCCCCCCCGCAGCCACAGGTATTGAAGTTACCTAATGATGGCTATGTTGTTAGTTTTAGTGGCAAGAACATCCACCAGTAGGGTTTAACTGAGCTAGGGGCACTATGTCAGTGGGAAAATATTTAATGGAATTCTGAAGCCTGTTACTTGATAAAACACCGTTAATTTAACCAGAAACATCTTTGAATGTTAAAGGAGATACAAATAAGACTTATTACCCAGCTGGTTTATTAAGTATATAAGATTGCTGTATTACCTTAAGACTTATTACCCAGCTGGTTTATTAAGTATATAAGATTGCTGTATTACCTTAAGACTTATTACCCAGCTGGTTTATTAAGTATATAAGATTGCTGTATTACCTTAAGACTTATTACCCAGCTGGTTTATTAAGTATATAAGATTGCTGTATTACCTTAAGACTTATTACCCAGCTGGTTTATTAAGTATATAAGATTGCTGTATTACCTTAAGACTTATTACCCAGCTGGTTTATTAAGTATATAAGATTGCTGTATTACCTTAAGACTTATTACCCAGCTGGTTTATTAAGTATATAAGATTGCTGTATTACCTTAAGACTTATTACCCAGCTGGTTTATTAAGTATATAAGATTGCTGTATTACCTTAAGACTTATTACCCAGCTGGTTTATTAAGTATATAAGATTGCTGTATTACCTTAAGACTTATTACCCAGCTGGTTTATTAAGTATATAAGATTGCTGTATTACCTTAAGACTTATTACCCAGCTGGTTTATTAAGTATATAAGATTGCTGTATTACCTTAAGACTTATTACCCAGCTGGTTTATTAAGTATATAAGATTGCTGTATTACCTTAAGACTTATTACCCAGCTGGTTTATTAAGTATATAAGATTGCTGTATTACCTTAAGACTTATTACCCAGCTGGTTTATTAAGTATATAAGATTGCTGTATTACCTTAAGACTTATTACCCAGCTGGTTTATTAAGTATATAAGATTGCTGTATTACCTTAAGACTTATTACCCAGCTGGTTTATTAAGTATATAAGATTGCTGTATTACCTTAAGACTTATTACCCAGCTGGTTTATTAAGTATATAAGATTGCTGTATTACCTTAAGACTTATTACCCAGCTGGTTTATTAAGTATATAAGATTGCTGTATTACCTTAAGACTTATTACCCAGCTGGTTTATTAAGTATATAAGATTGCTGTATTACCTTAAGACTTATTACCCAGCTGGTTTATTAAGTATATAAGATTGCTGTATTACCTTAAGACTTATTACCCAGCTGGTTTATTAAGTATATAAGATTGCTGTATTACCTTAAGACTTATTACCCAGCTGGTTTATTAAGTATATAAGATTGCTGTATTACCTTAAGACTTATTACCCAGCTGGTTTATTAAGTATATAAGATTGCTGTATTACCTTAAGACTTATTACCCAGCTGGTTTATTAAGTATATAAGATTGCTGTATTACCTTAAGACTTATTACCCAGCTGGTTTATTAAGTATATAAGATTGCTGTATTACCTTAAGACTTATTACCCAGCTGGTTTATTAAGTATATAAGATTGCTGTATTACCTTAAGACTTATTACCCAGCTGGTTTATTAAGTATATAAGATTGCTGTATTACCTTAAGACTTATTACCCAGCTGGTTTATTAAGTATATAAGATTGCTGTATTACCTTAAGACTTATTACCCAGCTGGTTTATTAAGTATATAAGATTGCTGTATTACCTTAAGACTTATTACCCAGCTGGTTTATTAAGTATATAAGATTGCTGTATTACCTTAAGACTTATTACCCAGCTGGTTTATTAAGTATATAAGATTGCTGTATTACCTTTTGTTGCTTTGACAGACTTTACAAAATATCAAGATAAGATGACTTGCTGTGGTTGGGGGTCCCCCCAGGAACAGGGGGGCCTCAGCGAATGCAGGGTTTGCTGGTGCCTAAAGCCGGCTAAGCTTAGAACATTATACTTCAGAGCACTGAAACTATCTAAACACCACTTTCACACACACTCATGCTCACACACTAACACACTCTAGTCTAAACTGCTGTAAAACAGTCCATATTCATTGCCAGTAATCAAAGTACTGTTGCAAAAGTGTTATATACAAGTGGAAATGGGCTGTGATAAGTTTTCCTAGAAAGAGCTACTGCAGTAAAAGTCCAAAAGAAAGGAAGTAAATGCAGAGTTAACAGTGAAGACTCAGTAATTTTATTCTATTTAATAATTTTGTAGTTGAACATTATTGTATGGAGTAGCAGTGTTTGATGACAACTTGACCTCGTCTTGGGATCTCTTGCTCTCTAGGTCTAACTAACGGTTGTTGACAAGTAATAATGTTGAGGATGGGGTTCTCCTGGCTAGGGTTCATATCAGGGATACCTAATACCTAATAAGGAGAAAAGGGGGATCCAAGACTGGTTAAATGTAGGAACCATGGGGTAATACTGCAGCTGTTTGAGGGGAGGTTAAGAAAAATCTACAATTCTGAATTATGCTACACTCAGCTAATCTGCCTTATAAGACATTGAGTTGTTAATAGTCTGCAATAAATTATTCATTAATTAATAACAAACAAATGATATAATCTTGCAAGATAAACAACACTAGCAAACATCCAACAGAAACATGTCTATAAATGAGTCCCCTTCACATGGTCGACATTTCAGAAGGTAGAAGACCATATGGCCGAGACCATATAATCTACATTAGAAATGTCGACCATGCAGAACCAGCATCTCCATACAGTGTGGAAAGAAAAGATTTCCATCTTCCACACAGTAGTGTGATCTTGGAATTGGTATATTTAAGTTCTGGGGGGGGGGGGGTGTGGGGGATGGAGTCGCCCTGATAGCAGCATGAAGGTAAGTTTTTGTTCTGTTTTTTTTTTTTTTTTTTTTTTTTATTCCATGGTTGACATTTCGAATGTCAATCACATGGTCTTCTACATTCTGAAATGTCGACCATGTGAAGCAGATCCCTATAAATACATACAAATCTATAAATACCATACACAGCTGAAAGCAGATGTATTCATGGATAATGCCCATTTTCCAGAAGAAAACACTAGAAATATCTGAAATTTGGACTGTCAGTTCAGTACTGGAAAAGTGCAAAAATTAATGGAATTCAGCACTTTAGGAAAGAGTTCTCTAAACCATAACTTACATTGCTTATTATGTTTACTATGTTTAAAACTGTCGCTTTGATTTATTGAAGAATATATATATATATATATATATATATATATATATATATATATGTGTGTGTGTGTGTATAAATGCATATATATTTCATTTCCTAAATGCTGTCATTAAAACATTGAACCCATTTCAGAGAGCCTTAAATTATTGTATTACTGGGTCTGCAGAAAGCAGTTTAGTAATCAACTAAATGTAGGTGATGAATCCTGCAGTGATATACAGATGCTCTTCTTAGACTTTTATCTCAAAAAAATGGAATTACATTTTTTTATTATTCCTAAATCAGAGTGCCTAAATACATTTTGGTGTAAATTTCACTAACCAGTAACAGTAGTGTGATCAGCACAGATATAAAAATCTGTTCTAACAAGTACCAAACTTAGAACTAATGAAAACTGAAGAAAATATAGTCAAGACTGCTTTAGGCAAAGTAGGCAAGCCTGGACTGCTAGAGAGTCTGATTTGAAAAGTAACCTTTACAGCTGTACACCTGTAAGTCTAATCTGTCAACTAAGTTCCAAAAAAGTAGTAATTTCAGACATCAGGCATCAATACCATAATAACTTAACCTAGCAAGCAACTAAATTCTACTAATTAAAAATCAAACACAAATTCACTGGTGATTAAGTTCTTTATGTCAGCAAAAAGGATCAATATTTTGCCTCAGCATTTCTTTATAAATCCATTTGGTTTTTGAAAGCCTTCCTGAATTTTGTCAATTATTTTTCTAATCAGTGAAATTTTGGGGGCGAACAGCCTGTCTCTGACCCTTTTATCTTCTTTGCACTTCTGTAGCATGTAATTTTGAAACAACATGCCTGGCTCACTGAAACACTCCTCTCCTCCTGCTCTCTGACTCACAGCTTAGAAACAAAAACACTGGCTGTCTGACACACACTCCTCTTTTCCTGTTCTTTTGTTTGCAGCTTAGAACAATTTCCCGAGCTCTTTGACATACTCTCTGCTGTTGTCTGACATGCAGCTTTGAAATACTATCTCATACTCCTAGAAACACACTCTTCTTTCCACCTGCACTCTGACATAAAGCTGCTTAAAAGCAATTCCTCTGGCTATCTTACACACACTCTTTCTTATTCAGATTGTGTGTTCAACATGCGTATAAGGGAGCAAGAGAAGCCATATGTGATTCTAAAGATGATAAAATATCCAGATGTATAACATGGATTTATCGACAGCCATTTTCTCTTTCAGAGGAATAATCTTCTGTCCTGGAATACCTCCAGATCCACCTTATACTAACTAAAGGGCTTCGTCCACAGTCTTCAAATTGGTAATATGCACTAACATGTAATTATACATTACTGACAAGGAATGACCGGACCATCCTGTCGGTATACTTTTATCTTCTGTAATAGTTTTGACTACTTTAAGCAGCAGGGGAAACAAAGAACATTCATTTTTTATGTCATTTTTAAATGGCTGTGGCCTAAATTTTCTGTGGAATTTTTTTCAATAGCCTTGACCACATATGTGCTACATATATATTTTAATCCACACAGAATAAATAAATAGATGGACAAATAATTAATAATTCATATTAATTGGAGTAATAATAATCCAGGCTAAGAAGGCAGTCATCCTCCCAGTTGTCTTTGCTTAAAAACAAAGACAAAGTATTTATTTTAAATATTCACTGGTTTAAATCCATGAGCAATATACTCTTCTTTTAAGGGATAAATCAGGAACATCAGTCTGCTTACAACAGCTGCTCAGTCATATCTTAGGGTCTATATTGAATCAGTGAACGCTTAAAAAAGCGAAAGCTGATTCGACTCTATGTAAGCGAAAGCTTACAATGCCGAACACCCGGAACAGCGATTTTTTTCCCAGGGAAAAAAAATTGCTGGGCCAGTTTCGGGAGTTTGCCATTTCCTCCACTGTGATGCAATCTCGTAGTTGGTATATTTAAGTAGGGGGGTGTGGGGTGTGAAGCCCCCTCCCCACATTATATACTCTTTTAAGATTTTTTTTTTTGTTGTGGAACAGCGATTTTTTTCCCTGGGAAAAAAATATCTGTTCCGAGTGTTCGGGATTGTAAGCTTTCACTTACATAGGGTCGATGAATCAGTGTTTGCTGTTTTAAGCATTCACTGATTCAATATAGACCCATATCTTATTCAAAAGGTTACTGAAAGAGTCAAACTGAAGAACACAGGATGGAGCTTGTTAACAGTTCATAGCCTTTCCTTTATGTGTCACATTTTCAGGTTTGTGGCTAAGTATGTTGCAACATCAAAACTGCCCTCAATATTATCTGGATTTGCATCAGTGTCAGAAACACTGAGAGCAGTATCAGGAAAACCAAAATGTAAATGTTATACAAACATTAATGTTTCAACAAAACACACAGAATGAACACTTTTTTGGGGAGCAAGCACTTATTTAATTATATAAACCCCACAGATGCACAACCATAAGGAAAGAACAAACTGCATAGCATGAGTAATTGTGTCACGTGCAACAGCAACAATCCAACACCCTAACATTGTGAAACAAAAACCTAAATGCAAAAAATATCTATACCATTTTAAAAGTACACTTCCCATCTAAATTTACAGTGGTTCTCAATAATACTTTCCTCCTAAAATGGCTTTACTCATATCCATGAAAAAATATGTCTGCCTTTTACTATTTGGTAATACCACGACTGCCTGCTTCGTATGCATTAATCATCCTTGGAAACATACTTATCAATTGTCCAGATTTTTGGCTCATAAAGAATATGTACCTTTGACTCCTTACTTGTACTACTGATTATAAAGACTGAGAAATATAACTTACAAATCTGAGATTACATCTTCCCAACCTAAACATAGAGGAGATTATTTGCATATATACAATAGGATGGAGACACTCTTTTTACTTCCTACTGTTAATCATCTAACAAAGATCAACCTATACAAGTGTGAACATACTGTGAGCATATCCATTTATTTGTTTATCCTTTGTTGACTGGCTCAGTTCAGCTAAGCTAGTGGCCTTTCCTCAGGTGAGACCTGAGGTAGTAGTTATACTAGTAGGGGAAATATGGCTGAGGCATCAAGGAACTTCCCTTGCTATTGCCAATAGCTGCTGTGGGATCTTCTACATCCATGTAAACTACAGCCAACTCAAGCACATGGGACCTCATTTTAACAGCTTGTCCAATGGTTGGCACACTTGGGAGTGCAGCACCCCCTCCCCCATGCTGCACTGCAGTGTCAGTAATTTGAAAAATGAATCCAATCACCTTGAGTGGGAATAGAACCTACAGCCTTCTGATCTTCTAGCACCAAAGGCAAGTGTGCTACCTTTCAAGACACTGACATTGATAAATGAATAACCATGTTTGTGCTATCAGAAAGGTTGCAATATTAGATACTTGTAACTGTTAGTGCCTGATTAACATGTCTCAGAAAACATAAGGTATTCTGAGAACTCTTGCATTATTTCCGCAATTTGAATTTTTACCTTTTGAGTCAGTACCACTTGAACACTTTTTTGAAGAACAAACGGATGATGTTGCATTTCATTCATATGTGTGTTGTGGTAGAGAAACATTTTTCAAAAGATATGCTTCAGGAAAGATGAGGGAAAAAGGTTAATAAGTAAAGTCTAAAAGTGCACTACAAATTGCAAGAGAAAAGTATAAATCCATGTTTGTATGAAACATAGACATGAAACCAGACGCAGGTGCAGAGTGTGCGAAGACATCTAAAGATATTTTTGAGTACTGGAATGAAAGACCTAGAAAAAGGAGCATAAAATAAATTTCTAATGAATTAAATTTCTAGACAGTCTTGGTTGCAGAAGTATTCATGTGAAGTTTTAAAAGGTTTGTACGGGGGATACTGATTGCTTGTTGGATAGCTCAACATAAAGAGTGATATTAGCACAGCAGTTGGCAAGAGGGCATACTTCTTCAGGAAAAGGATGCTAAAATATTCACTGTAGTAATCATCTACTTTCCCTTCATGTCAGCCTCAAATAATATTTCTAGTTTATAAACACTTAAGGAAATTAACCATATAGTATCAACTCTCAAGATTACATCCAACTATTTTAGACTAATCTAATGAACTTAAATTGTCAGCATTTATTCAGCAGTGTTTAACAAAACAATACCTACTTATTTCTTCCAACACATTTTAAACAAGGCATATAAAACAAGGCAGGTATCAGCACTTGGGAATGTGGTGAAGGTTATACACATTATCAAACAGAAATAATAGGTTTTAAGTGAAATGACTTTTTATCAGCCATACAAGCATTTATCATAAAGTAATCTATTCTAAAATGCCAGAAACACACATTGCAGATGTGGTACCATTTAATCTCAAGGTTAGAAACTATAAAGTGGTACTGAAGTAGAGGTATAGAAAATAAACTTTGGACAAAACAGCGGCAATGAACATTCAGAAATATTGGCTTCTGCTTTCATGCCTCACAAAATGCATCATGAGTGCTTACTAGTTTGTAAGCCATTAGGAGTTGCTCTGCATAATGACGCTATCTTATTGAATGCAAGAATTCCGGAGGTTTTACTGCCATTAAACATTTTAAGATAAGACTGCATTTCCTACCTGTTCTTTTTTGTGACATCTGTATGGCCACAGACTTTTACTCTTCAGCATTTAAAATTTCCAGTACTAAAAATGCTTTCCTGTCCATTTTTAAAATATGAAATTATGTCCCAGTACATGCTATTTACTTAAAGTTACTTTAATAATTTAAGAATAAATTGGATGTCATCAATGGCATGGGTAAATTTGCAGCCCAATAGGCTTATGTTGCAAAGCTGTAAATAAGATATGATATAAGAAATTTAGTAAACATGTTTATTGTCCAGTATGTCCTGTTGTAAAACATTTATATTCCTTAACAAACCAGTTTAGATGGCACTATTCACTGAACTCTTGATCTCCATCTTTGTGGCCACATGGTAAGAAGATGACTTTGTTTACCATTTGAAAGATGGACATCTTCTGCTCCTTACCATCACACTTCTGCTCTCAACAGTACATCCAAGAAGCTATGTAAATGAAACTTCTATCCTCCTCTCTACTATCCATTAATTTACACTTACAGTATGCAAAACCCTTCCCGAAATATATATCCACACTGCTGTTGCCAGCAACAGCATGGTATTCACATTAATATAAAATAATTAGTCCCTTAGTTTTTGTCCATAATTATTTTCACTAGAAAAAAAATGTTAGTGGAAAGATGATTCATAGAAATATATATGCAATATACAAATGACAAAAGAATGAGTCTGCTAGATTTCTAGAAATAAATTGATTAGTAATAAGAAACATCAAACCTTTGAGGAAAAGGAACAACTTCCCTGATTCTTTTGTGCAGTGATCTTTCTCCCTTAACACATACATAACTCGCTGGCAAGTGCACACACTGACAATTCAAACCATCTGTCTCACATAGATACACAAACATTCTAAACATGGATGAAAAGCACATTCACAATCACAGCAAAATAACCACACATGCAGCACACTCTCATCTTCTACTTAATGAAATGGGAATTAACTAAAAAAGTCATTGATTTTTCATGTCAGTACATAAATTCAAGCAATAGGCCTCTATCTATCTATCTGTCTATCTATCTATCTATCTATCTATCTATCTATCTATCTAATGTGAGAGAGAGATACAGAAAAACAGATATTAAGTATCTACAGAATGAATGACTGTTTCAGGTTTCAAAAACGCATGGACCTCTAAGATGAGACACTAAGGAGTGACAAGTACTGGTCTCCCACTGTTAATGCTTGCCATGGTGTGTTATAATGAAGCAGGCATGATGAACCCAGCCTCAGTGGAACTCATGACACTGACATATATACATACATACAGACAGATAGATATACAGAGACATACTCACACATACGTTCAGAAGCCTGCAGTTAAAAGCTGACGACATATTAAAATATTTACTTTAGCATTCAGATTATATATGAAAATGTTAAAGTAAAATAACTGAGTTTTTAATGCAATTTAATTTAATACAAGGTGACAAAATTTGTAAATTAATGAGTCACTGGCACACTTCAATACATGTTCCAATTCACCCAGATCCCCATCACCTCAGGAGAATCCTCAAAACGTCAGCTATCAATAACCCTAATGATTACTCTCTTAAAATTGCTAGGAAGATGTTTGGCCCTAAATAAGTCAGTCACTCCATGAAACATTTGCATCTAGTTATTCAGCACTAGTCAATATGCAAACTGCAGTCTTCTTCCTCATTTACATATCTCCACCCATTGTAGGTCATATCTCTGATTCTTCATGGAGACGTACTGCAGTGCTCAGCTGGTTAAATGAGCCCATAAGAGCGGTCACACGAGGAGCATCACCAACATGTCAAACCCTAATTGCATGACTAATAGTGATGTATACTCTAATTCCAGAGCGTGTCCTTAAGTAATGTATCTATCAGTAATTAAACTACCCTGGAATTGCAATTTCCTGTACTCTTCCATTTCCTGATTGTTCAAGCTGTACTGCCAAAAAAAAAAAAAAATCAGAACATACACTGTGTACTAAACTAAACAGGGAAAACCAATTCAACAATGTGATGGGGCCAGCCAGCATGGTCAGTATCCACAGCTTTACACAAAAAGAAAGCCCCTATGTAAACTATAATCAACTGATTTCTAATCATAATAGAAATACAAACCAAATCCAAGGTGCAGTGCATTTGCCAAACAAAACTTTCTTTTTTCTTCTTCTTTCGGCTTTTCCCAGTTAGGGGTTGCCACAGTGGATCACCTGTCCGCTCATGATTGGCAGTGGAGTTTTACGGTGTCGAGTTGCCAGCCCAGTGCTAACCTTCCACTGAAGGCACACACACACACACACACACACACACACACACACACACACACACACACACACCTAGAGCCAATTTGGAGTTTCCAATCCACCTATAGCATGTCTTTGAGATGTGGGAGGAAACCGGAGCACCCGGAGGAAACCCACGCGACCACAGGGAGGACATGCAGACTCCGCACAGAAGGCACCCCAGCCAAGGATTGAACAGGAGAACCTCTTGCTGTGAGGTGACAGTGCTAACCACTGCACCACCGTGGCCACCCATTTGCCAAACAAAACTAATAAATGAAAATAAGCGCACCAATGGCGGTACCAACAACGACATCTTATTTATTATTGAAAACCATGCAGAAAAATTAATCCTTTTAAATTTTGGGGGGATTTGAGTTAACCTATGAACTATATAACACATGATTATTATTTCAGTTGTTATTTGGTTAAGTGTTAGCAACAGTATGTGTTTATCGGCTATTTAAATGACTATATGAACTGTGAATTTATTCTGATGACGTCCCCCGTGGGAGGGACGAAAGCTCTTAATTTTTGTGTGTGGTTTTCAATAATAAATAAGGTGTCTTTGTTGGTACATCTGTTGGTGCATTTATTTTCATTTATTCATTATAGCAATACAGTCACTCGATTCATAACTGTATAAACCGTAGTAAGTTAAAATTATAATACTATTAAGACTGCAAACTGTATCTAATCAAAGATGGGTTATATCATTAATAACCAAGATGTGATACCTTTTGTTTCCTGGTATATACACAGATGAGAGCTAAAGTGAAAAGTAAGAAAGGACTGAATACATACCAAAGGGCAATAAAATCTAAGGGGCCAGAGAATACCACAATGGTCAGTGCCCTGAAAGTTTACCCAAAACATGCTTTCAATTAATTATTAAAAAAAATTGGACTCCTACTTAGGTAGATTCCACTACTTTCCTTATGTAAAATTCTGCTAAAGGGTATGACACTACTTCCCCTATATAAATTCTGCTGAAGGGTATGACACTACTTCCTCTATATAAAATTCTCCTGAAGGGTATGACACCACTTGCCCTATATAAAATTCTCCTGAAGGGTATGACACCACTTGCCCTATATAAAATTCTGCTGAAGGGTATGAGACCACAACCCCTATATAAAATTCTGTTGGATAGTATGATACCACTGCCCCTATATAAAATTCTGCCAAAGGGTATGACACCACTTCCCCTATATAAAATTCTGCCAAAGGGTATGACACCACTTCCCCCTATGTAAAATCCTACCAAAGGGAATGACACCACTTCCCCTATATAAAATTCTGCCGAAGAGTATGACACCACTTCCCCTATATAAAATTCTGCCAAAGGGTATGACACCACTTCCCCCTATGTAAAATCCTACCAAAGGGAATGACACCACTTCCCCTATATAAAATTCTGCCGAAGAGTATGACACCACTTCCCCTATATAAAATTCTGCCGAAGGATATGACACCACTTCCCCTATATAAATTTCTGCCAAAGGGTATGACACCACTTCCCCTGTGTAAAATTCTACCAAAGGGTATGACACCACTTTCCCTGTATAAAATTCTGCTGAAGGGTATGACACCACTTCCCCTATGTAAAATAATTCCGAAGGGGATGACACCACTTCCCCTATATACAATTCTGCCGAAGAGTATGACACCACTTCCCCTATATAAAATTCTGCTGAAGGGTATGATACCACTTCCCCTATATAAAATCCTGCCAAAAAGTATGACACCACTTCCCCTGGGTAAAATTCTGCCGAAGGGTATGACACCACTTCCCCTATATAAAATTCTGCCGAAGGTATGACACTACTTCCCCTATATAAAATTCTGCCGAAGGTTATGACACTACTCCCCCTATATAAAGTTCTGCCAAAGGGTATGATACCACTTCCCGTATATAAAATTCTGCTGAAGGATATGACACTACTTCCCCTATAAAAAAATTTACTGATGGGTATGATACTTCTCCTATATAAATTTGAAGTTTTGAAACTTTTGAATTTTACAAACTATAACATTCTAAATGTTTTTTAAACCATCACCATTTCTTTACACTTTTGTACAAAGTAAAAAAAAAGAAATGTGCATACATGCATTACAATTAGAGAATAAAGTATGTGTTAAATATTTCAGCAACACTTAGCAAAGTCATCTTCAATCAGTACAGCACTACCTAAGCTTGACCCATGAAGTACTGACATCACAAATACTCTACAATATATATATTTGCGAGAAATACGCATGACCTTTTTAATTCAGCATTATCTTTTTCACTTTCATACTACCATTTCGTATAACAATACAACTTTTCATTTATCAGTTTCATACATGTTGTAAATTGAATCACTGAAACTTTAGAAATAAATGAATATTTTTCTTTTTTTTTCTTGTGTAAACTGTTTTCCTAGTATTTCTTTCAGATTGCCTGCACTTAATCAGTATTAAGATTTCCACTGGTATTTACATGTGAGACACTTAGATATTCGGAATTTCAAACAAATGCTGCTTTTTTTCTTTCACTTTCATAATTACTCTTTTCAGCACTCTGGATATTACCACCTGACCACTTTACCTTACATCAGTGTCTTATATCACTTCACAGATGTCAGATTCAACAATCCTTGATGAAAATCATTTCCATTAAATATGAGTTATATACATAACTACCTCTCTCTCCACTGCCAGGCTCAGAACCACAACTTTGCTAGTGTAATTATACTATAACTGCACCAAGGCCAGGACATGTCCTCATCATCCTAGTCCCCCCAACACTTTGTTCATATTACCTATCAACTAACTGCAAACATTATATTCAGCCTTTGTATTTGCGGACTCCTACAACAATGTCACTAGCAAATACTTTGCTCAGTAATAGTTTGCAGGCAACACATGGTGAAGCACATTCCAGGTAGCACTCTGCTGAGTAACACTTGTGTCTGGTAACTTTCAGTATTCTGTAGTTGTTTGTTATATGGTGAACACAGGTTACTATTATCATGATGTTTGTTTCATTGCTTTTTTATAAAGATGATTTGATTTTCTGTCCTGAGGCCCTTTTAATCTGAAGAAAAGTCTACTGTCCTTTTTCAGTCTACAGTAGTCCTGGTGGTAGCATTTCTATTTATCTAATGTACTCCTGTTATTCTCACCATCTTTGGGTGAGCAACACCTGATTATAACCATCTTTACTACACTCTGTGACCTTACTTCCCTTTATATAAGCCTTACAAAACTCCCTTTATTCAATTACCATTAGTAAAATAGTGTTATGTTGATTAAATAAACTTTCCAATAAACAGTAGTTCTTGAGTTTTTCATATTGAAAGACTACTAACCATGCATGCCTTAGCATAACAGTCACCACGTATGGTAAGCTAATATACATTTCTCAAACCCTTATAAAGCCCTATAGTACTTCAAATATATTAACCTCCAAAGATCATTATCAATCAGTGGTGCTATTTATTTCTAATAACGGCATTGCATCTTAAATACAAATGTATCCATACACAAGCCTTCAACTTGCATTACATAATTAACATTAAACGATTACCAAGACAACTGCCCGCTATATAATATTAACTATTTCTGTTAATTACAGTTTATTTAATAATCATGATTAGAGGGCAGAGATCTCCAATCAGTCTAAGTCTCTGTATCACGTTGCACTGTCATTCCTCTGTCAATATAAAAATCCTCACATACAGCTATATCAACATCTCCTTTATCTATCTAGCACTTTCCACCTGTTTTCCAGGGATTAACTTTTTAATTTTGAGCTTATTTAAATCTGCTTCTGGACACCTAAGATTGTAGTGAAAAAGAAGTCTTGCACAAATGTGTATATATTTCATCATAGCTGCTTTTCTTCACATTCTTCTTTGTCTGGAATGGCAATTCTGTCAACAGACCCTAATGATTTAATGGTAATACCTTCTTTTACCACAGCACTTACTTATTTGGGGAATTAATCGGTTGCTTAGCACAGAGGAAATGATGTATACAATTGAAAACAATTTTCCTTTCTAATTGTTTATGATCAATGAAGCTCCTCCTTACAGGAAAGGAAAATTATTCATGGTTAAGCTGCTGAAACCCACTACTCTAGCACTGATGTGCCTTTCCCTGCTAATCATACCTGCAGATCTTAAACCTCCTGTAGCCAGAAGACAGAATAAAAAAAAATAAACATAGTCTTAGAACAGAGTAATGATATTAAACAAATAATACGTATGTATTCTCATACCACATGTATTCCACTCAGAAAATACATAGTATAATATTATGTTATTATTCATTAAGCTTCTATAAAATTAATGCTTTGAGTTAATCACTAAAGCATGGTATATCATTCTAAAGTCCCATGCTATTCATGGTACATTACCAACTGCTGCATTCACTTCCAGCATTTGCAAGAGCCCACATTTGAAGATAAAAAAATATTCCTGTAAAACTAAACATTGTTGGGATTTTTATCGGTACCGCTCTTTGTATGCAATAATTTGAAGACTTTGCAACATTACTTTATCGGACTTTTTCCTGTTGCTTATCCAGTATTTAATTGATATATGTTGTCTAATGCTTTCTGTGCATCTAGAAATACTTCACTCCATCTGGAAAGATAACTTTACAACACAATGAAGTTAAAGTTTATGATGCTGTGACCTTCCCTTTTCATTCTTGAATGTCTGACATGAATTGCACAAATTGTCTTTTTGTTTTAACAAAAGACAAAAAAAAAAAATTTTATGGAAAAAAAATCTTTCTTCTCCTGTTTTCCAGACTTTGACTAGATTCCAAAGCTGAGATAAAATTTGTTGTTACCAGTACCATGATTCAAACTAAACAAAATATTTTGCTGTCGGCTCCCAGCTTAAAGACTAGTGAAGGAAGAGGACATTCTCCTTCAATACTAACATATTTCACCTGAAAGTAAGACTAAGTTACCAACATGTCTTTCATATATACAACACAATCTGACCCTTCTACTCTCTCTAGAATTCAGGCAACACATATTTTTCTCAGAACCATCATTGGTCCTTCACCATTATATTCTGCTACTGCAATACCAAAATGGTGTCTCCTTGGTCATATGGTCCCACATTGGCATTTAGATCTCTTTTACCCATCTTAACCATGAATTCTTACAATTTGCTGTTGAACTGTCAAATCTTATTTATGGTGGACTCTGTACCACTTGCTTCCATCACTCCATCCACCATGTGGTCTGCTGACACAATCAAAATTTTGACCATATTAGAGACTATTATTTGCATTTTTAACTTTGTGAGCAATTTGCACCATATATATAATTTACGCCTAAGTATTGTTTTATTCATTTCTGTGAAAAAAGGTTCATATTATGTTCAGTCTTTGACAATTATTTATGAAAGCAATACAAGGAGATAGCTTTCTTTCTTAAAGCCCATGAGAGGTCCCATTCTGATTGATGTTTAGTAGAATTTATTTTTTTCTTGATAATGCCATTTTCTGTTAAACTTCTAGGAGTATTACTATTCCTGTTATTTGTGCAGACATATAATAAAGAAAAATAACATAAAAAGATGGCCATCATTTCAGACTATATTATTTCTTTTTTAATGGACCTGGTAACTTTTTTATTGTTTATTAATATGCTGCCATTTTGATTTAACTGATACATCATGTTTTGGTGAGATACATTTCCTGTTCTGTCGCTAATCAGAATGCTAGATCTCTGTTAACATGCAAAAAGGGAATATCATTATTCAAAAATACATGATTTTAGCTAGCTACAAGCTCCGTGTCTAATATCATTGATTTTAAAATGTTTCACACGTGGAAAAATATTCTAATGAAAAATAATTATGTGAGCTTTTTATCTTAGCCTACCACTTAGTCATAATATGCCCAAACTGTTCCAGGGTACCCGTAGTATTAACTTTTATCACAGAAACACAAGCATCAGTTGAATTTATATTGATTTCTGATTGCATGATGATGGAGAGGGTACAGAGACCTGTGTTAGCTTTTTTGTACCAAAGCACAGGTGCTGAGGTGGAGGCAAAAGTTTGTTTCTACTTGGTCAAAACCCCTACTGCATTTGGTTGTTCTTTTCTGTTGTAGACGCCATGTATCACACTTGAAACCTTTTGTAATATTTTCCTGCAATGGGTGTTAACATTTTTAAAAAGCTTACCAGTTGCACATACAACTTTTTCAGCACATTACTCAGGAGGTTTTTCATTAAACTGTAGGTCAAAGCTGCTATAATAGTTCTGAAAATTAGTCAGTTTTTTCTTATATATAGAATGCCATTGGCAAAGACATCTTCACATATTTTACAACATTCTTCCACACCTATATCTTTACATCACACACAGTTAAGGTATCTTCAATTTCCATTTTTATTTGCAGCTTTCTATTTTTGAAATTCTTGCAGTATCTTAAATTTCTTGTTGTCTAGCATTGTTATTGGTTTAGAAGTTAAACTGATGCCTTACCTGCCCAAGTTCATGAGAGTTTAAATGGATGTTAAAGATCACATAAACTGTGTTAGAGACAACTTTTATAGCATACCATAATAAATACAATTAAATTATGGTGCATTCTATTCACATAATACATTTATTGTCAAAAGAAATGTCCAATAAAAATTTAAAATGTTCAAAATAAACATGTTCTATATTGCTTCTCCAAAGGCGCATATTTCATCTAAATCAGAGGAAAGAAAACTGATACTTAGAAAATAAATAATTATTTTTCTGTCAGTGAAAGATTAGCATGAGACTACCACATAAAAAATCCCACAGCTTACTTCCTTTTTCTTATCAGTGTACTTTTTTTATTACTTATTTTATATACTGTTACATGTTTCCCACTTGTTAAAAAATGCTATAACCATATAACTCTATTCCTTGTATCTGTCCTACCAGTATATTATTTCTGAGCCACTTAAATATTCCCTGAATATTTATACCTACTTTTATCTGCATTATTTATATTTTTCTCCATTTTTCAAACCAAGACTGAAATTTAGCAAGTATAATATTTCTGAAAAACCTTTGCCTGATTTCTTTCTTTACAAAATTGTAATAAAATCAGACAAAAAAAGTAATTCTTGGAAGTATAATGTTGAGATTCCTTCTTTCTCCTGCTGTACAGTACTCCATTCTTATCAGGATGTGTTTGTCTTCATACAACAGAAAGGAAATATCCTCAACAACTTGCCATCTATAGCATTCAGTGGGTCTATATTAGAACATCGGAGTTTCAGAACTTTGAATGTTCTAATATCGACACCTAGTAAGCGAAAGCTGAAAATAGCGAAATTTTAGGTAACCAAATTCTTTCCTAGGGAAAGAATTTGGCTGTCCGTTCCTGTCGCTTCGCTATTTTCAGCTCTGCGGTGGAAAGTTACAGTCGGGTTCAGGTAAGTGACCGATTGTTTGGACATGAGGGTTAGGGTGGGATAGGTGAGCTAGGGTTAGGGTGCGGGTCAGGTAAGTGTGAATGTGTGGATGTGAGGGTTAGGGTGAGATAGGTGAGTTAGGGTTAGGGCACGGGTGAGGTGTGTGTGCGATAGTGACGGACCTTAGGGTTAGGGTTTGGGTTAAGGTAAGTGGGTAGATAGTGGTGTATGTACAGCTTAGTGTAGGTTTAGATGTAAGATTTTAGGTGTATGTGTGTGGATTGCTGTTTGTTTGGTGTGTTTGTGTTGTGTGTATGTGTTTTGGAACAGCAAATGTTTTCCCTAGGAAAAAAATTCGATGTTCTAAATTATCATTCTTATCGGTTTTCGGTTACTAGTTGTCGATATTAGAACATTCGAAGTTCTGAAACTTCGATGTTCTAATATAGACCCCATTCAGTAATATATAAACTCCTACTAGTTTAGCACTTATAACTGGATAAGCTATTGCAATTAAATGTATTTTCTGGGTTTACTGTGAATAATCATGTCACATTTAACCAGCATGCTATTATTTGAACCCAAAACATAAAACCATGGAAGAGTACTACTTAAAAAAGCAACACTTTCAAGCTCACAAAAATGAAAAATATTCTTGCAGTTCTAATAATAGCTGGACTTATGGCTCTAAAACTTACAGCCTATTTATTTTAACAAGATTGTTTTATTACTCCATAAATTCAACAATTTCTTTCATTTCTTTAAATACATATTCTGGAGATTCTTCTATCGTATATCTCTAGTGTAAATATGCAACTTCTCTTCTTTTTGCTTATATTTCATCTTGGTCATAATTTGAAATTTATTCAAAGAAAATCTGATCAATCATACATATTCGTCCATCTTATTTGTTTCCTTTTTTTTGTCTGTTGTAATCCCTTTCACATATCTATAAAATACTTTTTTCATAATTAAACTTCACAGTAACTTCCAACAATGGAACTAGCATATCCCCTGACACTTCAACTCCTCTCCTGGGTATTACTATTGACCACAGCCTTAACTTTGACGATCACATTAATACTACCCTAAAATCTGTTAACAGAAAACTTGGCTCTCTTTATAGAATGAAGCTCTTCCTTACGCCATTAGCTAGAACCACTATTGCCCAGACCCACCTTATCTCTACCCTACTATATGCTTCAGCCATATATACCAATCTATCCAAAAACAACCTTAACAAACTTGCAACCAGCTACAATAACATAGCTAGATTTGCCACTGGCGCCCCTTTTAGAACCCACCACTGCCACAACCTTAAACAATTGGGATAGTTAGAACTGCAGAACCAACTTCAATGTCAACAACTTACTATGACCCAAAAAATCCTTCACCACCCTAATAATATCCCAGTCCTCTCTAGCCTTAGTATCCCATACAAAAATCTAGCAACACTACGCTCAGCTAATAAACTTCTAGTCTCAACTACTAAACCTAACAAAGAGCTGGGGACTCACTTTTCTCTAATACAGTGGGAAAAAGCTGGAACCAGCTTCCAAGTGAACTTTTGTCTCTTTCTTCTACACTGCTTTTCAAAAAACACCTTAAAGAATACCTTAAAACACATTGGCTTTGTCCCTGCTTTAAATCTGACTAATACTTCTCTCCTCAATCATGCTCTCCTCATACTTTGCTAACCTTTTGTACATGGATGCTGACCTGAACTAACCAGTTATTTAACATCCCACTAGTATCTAACAAGTTTCCCTTTTTACTACTCTATAAGAATCTTTATATTAGCTTTACAAAAAAAGAAAATGGACTCTGTATACATTTTTTCCATATTTAGAATCTCAACAATGTTCTACTATTATCTTATTATTGAATAAATTGTATGTTATGCTGTAAGTTATGTTGTTGCCTATGCTTGGAGCTTTTCTCCCTGGGCCTCTACTGAAAATGGACATGTATCCAGTTAGACTAGCCCGGTCAACACATGTAAAATAAAATAAATAAATTATATAACTCTTTCCATTTTGATTCAGTAAATCAGTCTTAATTTTCCACAAAAATGTCCCTTCTTAATTAATATATCTTCTAATCACTTCTTGTTTCCTTTCCTGATACTTTCCTATAATATTACATATTTATTCATAATCTCCTCTTAATAAACCCTTTTTATCTTCTGAAGTTCTGCACAGTATAAAATAACAAGGATACCCCTCTTCACTGGGGAATTTACTAAACCCCGCCCCCTTACTTTTGTTGTTATAAAAAAACCCATTTGTAATAGGATTTAATGAGAATCTCTGAAGCAAAACAAAAATCGGTTCAATTATTTTTTTTCAGTAAACTGTCCAACACCTTGTACACTCCTGATACATATCTCAATAACTCTATAATTACACAATTTATCAAGTAATACCTTCTTTTTAAATGAATTTAGCACATTCCATAGCTCTATTACTATTCTTATTTTTGTGTATATATATATATATATATATATATATATATATATATATATATATATATATATATAGCCTGCTGTTGCTGTACTGCCTTGTCCATGTTTTAAAATACTATTTCCAATACTTTTATTTCTGTCCTATTAAAATACATTCCTTATAAGTAAATGTTTTACCCAAGCCTTTGCCATTGTCTTTGTTTAACACTACACTTAAACAGCTTGTATATATTTTTTTCCACTCACATCAATACTACATTAGCCAATATCCTATGGTTAAGATAAATTTAAACTGAATGAATATATGGTTAAAATATGATTGTGCCCAGCCCACCCCTATTCTACAACAGTATAAATCAGTAATAGTTAACTAGTTCATCATTGTCTCAGTTTGGATACTCACACTACTCCTTGTTTTCAGATAACTGACATTAACTTGGCAAACTGTGCTTTCTTATTCACTCAACAAAAAGTGTCTGCCACTCAGCTATTAAAATACAATTTGCACTCTGACACCAACAAATGTGAATAATAAAATCTTGAGCCTGGGGGGTGTGGCATAGCACTGTCCATGAAAGTTTGATTTGGTCTAATCACATCAAACAGCACCTGAGGTTTAGAGGTTAGGGGTCAGTGACAAACGCTGCCTCAAAATAGAAAATTTAATGGCATGGGACCAGAAAAAAAGTAGCTGAAAGCCACTGCTATGTTGCATATTAGCTTAGCTACTGGCCATACAACCAGAACAGTAGACTTGGCACTCCCTGGTCAACCTCAGTAAGAAGTCGAGATCCCTCATAAAATCCTCCAAAGCTAGTTACGAAAACAAAATTGCCACTGACTCTAAAGACAACCACAAAGCATTCTATAGCTATCTCAAGAATCTAAATGGGAACACTCAGCTCTGCTCTAAGTTGCAGCATAATGGCACTAAATATACAGAACCAACTGATATTGCCAACATCCTAGCAGATAGGTTCAGTGCTAACTTTACCCCCCTCTTACCCCCTAGAGGGCCCATCTCTATACCAGAAGAATGCAAAGTTCCTATAATCACGGCCGCACAGGTAAAAAACACACTCACCAATGCCAAGAACACAGCATCCATGGGACCTGACAATATCCCAGGCTGTGTTCTACACGAACTACAGAATGAACTGCACCCTACCTAAGTACCATGTTCAATCATAGCCCCACCTGAGGCTTTGTACCCACTGAATGGCGCACCGCGACAGTTATCCCACTCCACAAAGGGGGAGCCATGACGGACCCTGGGAACTACCGCCCCATTAGCCTGACGAGCCTGGCCTTCAAGGCCATGGAACGTATCATCATGGAACTCATAAACAAAGACATTGGTAATCTCCAGACTCTGGACCCTACTCAGTTTGGATTTGTAAAAGGCAGATCATGTCTCCTAAACCTGATTGACTTCTTTGAAGCAGTCACCAAAGCCATAGATGATGGTAAAATGGTTCACACAGCTTATCTAGATCTCACCAAGGCTTTCAACACCATCCCCCACTCTGGAATTATAGATAAGCTCACTAAACTAGGTATAAATCCCTATGTCATAAGATGGGTTGCCAACTGGCTCACGGACAGAACCCACACTGTGAAAGTAGCGGATTCCAAATCCGACATCAGACCAGTGACAAGTGGAGTATCACAGGGTTCAGTCCTGGGTCCTCTCCTGTTTGGTATCTACTTCTCTGAAGTGCAGGCCAACACAGAAGGTCTTTGGCTAACAAAGTTTGCAGATTACTGCAAACTAGGAGCCATAATCAAAACTCCTAACGATGTGGACAAACTACAAAAGGGCCTCACTGAGACAATTTCCTGGTGTCAAAGCCATGGCCTGAAGCTCAATGCCAAAAAGTGTATTGTCATCCCCTTTGGTAAAAACTCTGTACCCATGAACTACCACATAGCTGGTAGTCTACTTAATGCCAAAAATGTGATGAGACCTTGGGACACAGGTGGACAGTAGTCTCTCCTTTGATAATCACATCACAACAGTGGTCAGGAAATCCTTCTAGGTGGCTCATCTCATCACAAAAGGATTCTCATCCAGAAAAAAAGAGGTCATTGTTCCCCTCTACTCATCACTCATTAGACCCATTATAGAGTACAGTGCCCCTTTTGGTATGTACCTCACAAGATATCTACAACAGCTGGAAAGACCACAGAAATACCTCACAAAGAGGATTACTGGCCTCAAACAGATGCCCTATGCAGACCGTCTCAAAAAACTACAGCTTTACTCCATCGCATATCGCCTACTCAGGGGCGATCTCTGCCTAACATAAAAAGCTATGTCAAACCCAGAGCTGCTGGACATGCTCCACTTAAAGAAATCCCAATCCCTACGAGCTACACGCTCTAGGGACCTTAACCTTGTCACCACAATAAACAGAACATGCTGGAGGGATAGATTCCTATCCCAGAGACTTCCCAGACTCTGGAACAGACTACCTATCTATGTCAAACAGAGCTCCTCATTAGCACTCTTCAAGAAAAATCTTGATGATTGGATGGGAAATGGGAAATTCACCCTGGGGATCACTTCTGTGGCTCTGCTCGACAGGGGCATAGGAAAATAATTTTCTTGGGTGGCGAAAGCCAGGGTACATTTTTTGGCTAGGCTTGTATGGGCCCTAGGGCCGATAGTCTAGTACCTACCTATGAACTACTAGGGTTGTGGTATAGTCTATGCATTGCAACATGAATGCATATTTGATGAGTGCACAGGATACTAATGTTGATGTGATAGCATTTCTAGTAGTCGATACATCAACAAGCTGCCTTCAACAACTTTGCAGTGATCTAACAGATGCTCACTGATCAAGATTCCTTTTTGCCAAACAAGGATAGATATTGTCTTGCATTTGCAGATCTGTTACAAATGTATGTACCACACTAATGTATCAGGTGCAAATGTTACAAACTTATGCACCAAACCGGTGTACCTGTTGCAGAGTGGTCTTATAAGATCCTCCAAAGCTAGCTACGAAAACAAAATCACCACTAATTCTAAGGACAACCACAAAGCATTCTATAGCTATGTCAGGAATCTCGATGGCAACACCCAGATCTTCTCTGAGTTACAGCAAAATGGCATGAAAATTACTGAATCAATTCATATTGCCAACATCCTGGCAGATAGGTTCAGTGTGAACTTTACCCCCCCCCCCCCAAAGGGCCAATATCTATACAGGAAGAATGCAGAGTCCCTGTAATCACAACTATGCAGGCAAAAGCTGCACACTCTAAAGCCAAAAACACAGCATCCATGGGACAGGACAACATCCCAGGCTGCGTTTTACATGAAATTCAGAATTAACTGTCTCCCCACCTAAGCACCATGTTCAATAATAGCCTTGCATCAGGCTTTGTGCCCACTGAATGGTGCACAGCAACAGTTATCCCACTCCACAAAGGGGGAGACAACACTGATCCCAGGGACTATTGCCCTATTAGCCTGACGAGCCTGGTCTGCAAGGCCATGGAACGTATCATCATGGAACACATAAACAAAGACATTGGTAACCTCCAAACTCTGGATCCCACCCAGTTTGGGTTTGTGAAAGGCATGATCGACTTCATTGAGGCAGTCACCAAAGCCGTAGATGAGGGTAAGGTGGTTCACACAGCCTATCTTGACCTCGCTAAGGCTTCTGACACCATCCCCCATTCTGGAATTATAGCTAAACTCACTAAACTAGGTATAAATCCTTACATCACAAGATGGGTTGCCAACTGGCTCACTGACAGAACCCACACTGTAAATGTTGCAGACTCCAAATCTGACCTCAAACCAGTGACATGTTAAGTACCACAGGGTTCAGTCCTGGGACCTCTCCTGTTTAGTATCTACTTCTCTGAAGTACAGGCTAACACAGAAGGCCTCTGGCTAATGAAGTTCACAGATGACTGCAAACTAAGAGCCATAGTCAAGTCCCCAAATGATGTGGACATCCTATAGAAGGGCCTCACTGATACAGATGAATGGTGTCAGAGCCATGGCCTCAAGCTCAGTGCCAAAAAGTACATTGTCATCCCCTTCAATAAAACTCTGTACCCATGAACTACCACATAGGCATCAATCTACTTAACACTGAATGTGTCATAAGAGACCTTGGGACCCAGGTGGACAGTAGTCTATCCTTTAATAGTCACATCACCACAGTAGTCAGGAAGTCCTTTTACATGGCACACCTCATCATAAAAGAGTTCTCATCCAGGAAAAAAGAGGTCATTGTTCCCTCTACTCAACACTCATTAGACCCATTATAGAGTACAACTCCCCTTTTGGAATGTAACTCACAAGACATCTGCAGCAGCTGGAAAGGCCACAGAAGTACCTCACAAAGAGGATTACTGGCCTAAAACAAATGCCCTACACTGACCGTCTCAAAAAAACTCCAGCTTTACTCCATAGCATATCGCCTACTCCGAAGTGGTCTCTTCTTAACATATAAAGCTATGTCAAACCCAGAGCTGTTGGACATACTACACCTAAAGAAATCCCAATCCCTCAGAGCTACATGCTCTAGGGACCTAAACCTTGTCACCACAATAAACAGGACATGCTGGAGGGATTGATTCCTGTCCCAGAGACTTCCCATACTCTGGAACAGGCTATCCATCTATGTCAAGCAAAGTTCTTCATTAGCACTCTTCAAGAAAAATCTTGATGAGTGGATGGGAAATAGTAAATACACCATGGGTATCACTTCTGTGTCTCTGCTCAAAAGCACAGGAAAATAACTTTCTTGGGTGGTGTAAGCCAGGGAACCTTGTTGGCTAGGCTTATGTAGGCCCTTGGGCTGATAGCCTAGTACCTACCAATGAACCTATGTTCACCCCAACATCATTCCACCCATATCCAGCATCAAAACTATCTGAAGTATCCCACCTGCTGCTTTTTATAGGTTCATAGGTTGGTACTAGGCTATCGGTCCTAGGGCCTATACAAGCCTAGCCATAACAATTCCCTGGATATTTCTTCTTTCAAATGTCTTAATATTGTTTACAGGAATATCACTTGCACAGTTTATTCTCCGGATCTGGTTGACTAAACCAAGGACAATTCATGTAATCAGATTACAAAAGGTAGGCAAATCTCAGTGTTCTCCTTCTAATATGTTGTCACATACACAATGTAACCAAACAAATTACCATGTACACACACTGACAATATGGGAAACTACCTTTACAGAGCATGGGCCAATACATGTAAGAAATTAGTGTGATGTCCTCTCTCTGGGCCAGTAATCAAGGAGCCTGAATCCTCACCACTGACACTAGAGAGGGATATTCACTCGAAACAAAAACAGATACACACAGTATTTCCAGATGCATATCTCTGCATAAAGCACAATGTCCCTTTAGAGTACACAGGGAACACAATCAATCTGGGTGTGGATTTCTCTCTCTCCAGGGCCCCAGTGAGACTTCCCACTGGCACAGCTGTAGAATTCAGTCCTCAGTCAAGTGTCCAAGCCAAGTCTTCCAGCACCCTCTCTGTGAAACCAGTGCTTCATGTCCCTGCTCCAAGCAGCTGACACACACAGTCTTGGAGATTTGATTTGAACACACACACACACACACACACACACACACACACACACACACACACCTGGGAAAGGCTGGCACAGATTTACTAGCTGTACCCCCTTTTGCCCAGGCTATAAAGTAGTTATACTGCCACCAGATACTTCAAAGCCAGTTACTCTAAGACTTTTACAAAGGTACCTAATTAAACTAAGTGAAATTAATATTAATGCAAATATTAGTGTTTGACCAATACAGTAAGGTTTTCAGGAGTGGTCACAGAGTCACTAAATAGATATGAGTACTCGCAAAGTTTAAAACATTCTCTAAAGGGCCAACCACAATGAAATGTTGAAATTTTTTAATAATAAATAATAAAAGAACATGAAAATACTATATATATATTTTCAATAAACACCAGAGTTTCAATGACTGGAAATAATAAAATAACACAGATGGATAGATTGTGTATCTTAACACAGCTGCAAAAAACAATACTTAACTAATGTCACTATTTTCCTGACTGATCTAAAGAATTACTATTCCATGGCTCACTTACTAGATCAAGGCAAGATGAAGTGGGTGAGCTATTCTTCTATGTCAGGTTTCAAGAAACAGACTGCTCTGAGACTTCTTTCTCATCTGGTATTACAACATCATTTTTGTCCTAGATTACAGAATGACATCACATACATCTGGTCATCTGACTTTTGGTTCCCATGATACCCCCATTCCTAGAAACTAAACCAGAATGTAGAACATATGTGCTATCATACACACAGATAAAGCTTTGTTGAGATAGGTTACAGAATGTGGAAGCTATAAAATCATAAAACACTTCCACTCTTCCTACAGAAGCTAATAATTCATTCCCTGGCACAGACATTTTGTCTCTGGATGCAGTCAGAATTGTAAGATACAATCTTTATGGCCTAAATTAAGTAATTTCATTTCTTACTATTTTTCAAAGTTAGCTGGACTGAGATTAACCTCTTCTCTTCCAGTACCCTCTGTTAATATATATACATTTCCTCAGTTACAATGCAGTCAGGACCCACCGTTGGTACATTATTAATACAAGCAGCTTTACAAACACTTTTTTCAACACAAGCATCTGTACAAATCAGTTTGATGCCCCCATCATGCCCCAGGATTCCCACTCCTCAATTCTTGATACACTGGAAAGTATTAGGGTACAACCCAACACCCTAATAATGGGTGATTTCAATTACCCCACCATTAACTGGGAAAACTACTCATGTTCTAACTCTTTTGCTCAATGTTTTCTGGAATTCATAAATTCCAACGCCTTGGATCAACTTATTCACAGCAATATCCTAGACCTGGTAATTACCAACATGGGCAACTAGTGTTCCGCACCAGAGGTCAATTCCTCATTGATCAGATCCAACCACAAGCTAATCACCCTAGACATCCACATCCCGCCCCCACCCCCAATTAGGGAAACCACTGTAAAAAACTTCTCTAAAGCCATTTTCACACTTCTTAAGACAGAAGTGGCAAACTTCATGACACCCATGCAGACGGACAATGGAGGTACAACTGCTGACTCCTACACAAATGCACTTTATAAGCACTTACACGAGTACATGGATCGTGCTATCCCAAACAGAACCAAGATGCTATTCCCCCCAAAAAAGGAAGCCAATCTGGTGGTCCCCTGCCATAAACAAACTCTACAACAGAAGAAAGAAACCGTTGCAAAAAAGAATAAAATCCCATGACTGGAGGAACTACCTGGTCAACCTCAGTAAGAAGCTGAGATCCCTCATAAAATCCTCCAAAGCTAGTTATGAAAACAAAATTACCACTGACTCAAAAGACAACCACAAAACATTCTATAGCTGTCAAGAATCTCAATGGCAACATTCAGATCTGCTCTGAGTTATAGCACAATGAAGCTAAATATACAGAATCAACTGATATTGCCAACATCCTGGCAGATAGGTTCAGTGCTAACTTTACCCGCCTGTCACCCTCTAGAGGGCCCATCTCTATACCGGAAGAATGCCAAGTTCCTGTAATCACAGCTGAACAGGTAAAAAACACACTCTCCAAAGCCAAGAACACAGCATCCAATGGACCTGACAATATCCCTGGCTGCATTCTACACAAACTACAGAATGAACAGGCACCCTACCTAAGTACCATGTTCAATCATAGCCTCACCTCAGGCTTTGTGCCCACTGAATGGCACACCGCGACAGTTATCCCACTCCACAAAGAGGGAGCCATGACGGACCCCGGGAACTACCGCCCCATTAGCCTGACGAGCCTGGTCTGCAAGGCCATGGAATGTATCATCATGGAACTCATAAACAAAGACATTGGTAATCTCCAAACTCTGGACCCTACCCAGTTCAGTTTGTAAAAGGCAGATCATGTCTCCTAAACCTGACTGACTTCTTTGAAGCAGTCACCAAAGCCATAGATGAGGGTAAGGTGGTTCACACAGCTTATCTAGATCTCGCCAAGGCTTTTGACACCATCCCCCACTCTGGAATTATAGCTAAGCTCACTAAACTAGGTATAAATCCCTATGTCACAAGATCGGTTGCCAACTGGCTCATGGACAGAACCCACACTGCGAAAGTAGCAGACTCCAAATCCGACTTCAGACCAGTGACAAGTGGAGTACCACAGGGTTGGTCCTGGGTCCTCTCCTGTTTGGTATCTACTTCTCTGAAGTACAGGTTACACAGAAGGTCTTTGGCTAACAAAGTTTGCAGATGACTGCAAACTAGGAGCCATAATCGAAACTCCTAACAATGTGGACATACTACAAAAGGGCCTCACTGAGACAGATGCCTGGTGTCAAAGCCATGGCCTGAAGCTCAATGCCAAAAAGTATATTGTCATCCCCTTTGGTAAAAACTCTGTACCCATGAACTATCACATAAGTGGTAGTCTACTTAACGCCGAAAGTGTGATAAGAGACCTTGGGACACAGGTGGACAGTAGTCTCTCCTTTGACAATCACATCGCCACAGTGGTCAGGAAATCCTTCTATGTGGCTCACCTCATCACAAAAGGTTTCTCATCCAGAAAAAAAGAAGTCATTGTTCCCCTCTACTCATCACTCATTAGACCCATTATAGAGTACAACGCCCCTTTTGGTATGTACCTCACAAGACATCTACAACAACTGGAAAGGCCACAGAAATACCTCACAAAGAGGATTACTGACCTCAAACAGATGCCCTATGCAGACCGTCTCAAAAAACTCCAGCTTTACTTCGTCGCATATCGCCTACTCAGAGGTGATCTCTGCCTAACATACAAAGCTATGTCAAACCCAGAGCTGTTGGACATGCTCCACTTAAAGAAATCCCAACCCCTCTGAGCTACACGCTCTAGGGACCTAAACCTTGTCACCACAATAAACAGAACATGTTGGAGGGAGAGATTCCTGTCCCAGAGACTTCCCATACTCTGGAATAGACTACCTATCTGTGTCAAACAGAGCTCCTCATTAGCACTCTTCAAGAAAAATCTTGATGACTGGATGGGAAATTCACCCCAGGGATCACTTCTGTGGCTCTGCTCGACAGGGGCACAGGAAAATAATTTTCTTGGGTGGTACCTTTTTGGTTAGGCTTATATAGGCCCTAGGGATAATAGCCTAGTACCTACCTATGAACCTATGATATAAAAATGACATATAATACTTTACAAAATTCCATATAGCTGTGCCGACATATGTTACACATCCACTGAACTAGGATAGTGAGGGTACAGATATTAAGCCTGAGCTGTGAAGGTGGAATGCACACAAGTTGCAGAGGATGTGCACCTTACTGCACTCTGTATGCTGCTGCAAGCCACTGCTATGTTGTATATTAGCATAGCTACTAGCTGCATTACCAGAATAGTAGAATAGGCAGTCCCTTTACAACTACTAGGGTTGTGGTGTATCCTATGCTTTGTAACAGAAATACATATTTGATGAGTGTGCAGCATACTAATGCTGATGTGTTAGCATTTCTAGTAGTCAATACATCAACAAGCTGCCTTAAACCACTTTGACTGGCGTGATCTAACAGATGCTCACTGATCAAGATTCCTTTCTGCCAAACAAGGATAGATATTGCCTTGCATTTGCAGAACTGTTACAAATGTATGTACCTCACTAATGTATCAGGTGCAATTGTTAAAAAACGTATGTACCACACCAGTGTACCAGGTGCAGAGTGGTCTGTTCACCCCAACATCATTACATCCATATCCAGCATCAAAACTATCTAAGTTATCCCACCATCTGCTTTTCACTAATCTGTACAAGAATATCATTTCCACAATTTATTCTCCAAATCTGCTTGACTAAGCCAATAACCGTCCATGTAATCAGTTTAGATAAGGTAGGCAGATCTCAGTATTCTCCCACTAATATGCTGTCACATACATGGTGTAACCAAACAAATTACCATGTACACATACTGACAGTGTGGGTAAGCTACATTTACAGAGCATGGGCCAATACATGTAAGATAGGTTTACTATCATAAATTCGAAAATCAGAAAAAAATGTGTCTGCATTTTCGAATTTATACATCGGAAATGAACATTTCCGAATCAACCTAAAGTCGAAAACAGCTGTGTATTGTCGAAAATGTCGCTCGCGACATTTACGGCAATACACAGCACTCCCACCCGTCCCATAACTACCTACCTACCTAGCCTAAACTGACAGTTATGCAGGGGGGAAGCCCCCCTGCACCCCCCTGTGGGGGGCTGCGCCCCCCACACCCCCCCTACCTTAATATTCCAACTCCGAGATCGCACTACAGTGAGGAAAGGGATGTATTTCCCTAACTGCACTGTACCATGATCCCCTCACATGAGCGAACGTTAGAATTGCGAATGCACAGTCCATTCGCAATGGTAACGTTTGCTCACATCACCTGCCGAAATATGAAGTATTCGAACATCTGTTGTTCAAATACTTCATAGCCGTGCAAGTGCACGTCGGCATTGTAATGGTAAACCTGTAAGATATTAGTATCAAATTAAAGTTTGTTCAGAAAATAATCTATCATATGATTATAGGTCATTGGTTTTCCCAAACACAAAAAGTCACATACAAATTAATGAAAATGATTTATGCCATGACACACAATAGAAGCATAAAATGCCCCTGTTTTAATGCAGTACTGAATATTTCAAAAAAAAGGAAAAGAAAAAATTTAACTACTACCAGCTGCAGATGAAAAAAGTTATTGTTTTGCAAATATAGAACATATAAATGGCAATAAACTCCTAAATATTGTTCCCTGCAAAAAACAAAGAAAGAAAAGAAGTGTGAACTGGCATTCAGATGAATTTTTAATGAGAACTTTTTGTGGGAACAGTCAAGTCCCTCCACCCCTATTGTGTTCTGTAATCCCTGCACTCTGAAATGGAACTAACCAGATTTTATGTTGTTGAACCAGAGAGAGATTCTCCTATGCAGTAACCTCTGTTAATGAATGATTGTTACTCATGCAAAGATCTATTATCAGAAAACATGTTTTCTTATTCATCCCTACAAAACAAGGCAGTTAATTAAACATTTATAACTTATCAAATGACTTATGAAATTAGGCTTATGTTTCTGATTCGTAGAACTAGAGAATTATTGCTTTACACTACTGAAATACAAAATTAGATGAAAAACTTGATAGTAGGGTTTGGCTCATAGTTTTGAGGGATCCCTGCAGAATTTATAGGGCTAAATGACCAGACAGTAGCTCATAGACTCAGCATAGTTACAGCTGTATTGAGACGGTTGCTGGCCTCACAGATTCAAGAGCCGTGACATGTTTAACAAAATCAGTTCCCACAACTATTACACACAGGTGAGAAGATTCCCTCAAGAGTAATACTGTTGAGGAGTCCAACAGGAATGAATAGGTCAAGAAACCCAAAACAAAAATAATAAAGTCAGAATGTTGCTAGGATGAACTGAAACAGGGGATGTCAAACAAATTAATAGGTTTAACGATATTTGGACCAAAGTAAGCATAAATATGTCAGAAGCCCTATAAAGATGAACAGAATCATCAGGGCCACAAGCAAAATTAATGGATTCTACATCAAAAAGTCCACAGTAATAATTAAGGATTCAAGACACTTGCAACATCACAGTTAAGAGTAGAGAAAGTTCTCCTGACAACCCCCAACTCAGTAAATTCTGCTGTAAGATCTACTGAAATCATGAAGCCTTGCTTCTTAACAGGTACCTCATAAAAAAGGAGTTTGGCCTGTACACTGATACTTTGAAACAATTCAAATCACACTCTAATTTTAGTGAAAAATAAATCCAATGATGAAATAAAGCAGTGTCAGGGGTCTACTTCATATGACCTAAATTTCATTTAACTGAAATTCATTTGACTGAGACCAAAACACTGAAAGTTTAAAAGATTGAAAACTCATTTGACTGAAACTCATAACACTGGCACATTAAAGTAAAAGGTGTATGCCCTTTTCCCCACTGTAGTGCGATCCTGGAGTTAGTACATACAGTTAGGGGGGTGTGGGGGGCATAGCCCCCCACAAACATTATACATTTTAAACCATACACATGGATATTTATAACTGCAATGAATAACTTTTTGCAGAAAACAATATTTACCTAAACTATGTGGGGGGCTGTGCCCCCCACACCCCCCAACTATATATACTAACTCCAGGATCGCACTACAGTGGGGAAACGGGCATATACCTTTTACTTTAATGTGTCAGTGTTATGAGTTTCAGTCAAATGAGTTTTCAAGTCTTTTGAACTTTCAGTGTTTTGGTCTCAGTCAAATGAATTTCAGTCAAATGAAATTTAGGTCACATGTAGACCCAGTGTCAGTGCTGCAGTAGGAATAAATCCAATAAAATGTAAATGACACAGCAAGAATAAACTGACAATAAATGAAGAAACACATCGTCTGAAACACAATGGAAAGCCACCAATGATAATTCAAAGACAAGTTTAATGAAAAAAGACAACACTGTGTTCACACAGTTAAAACACTGAATCAATGATTAAGCACTTTCATCTCCTCAGAGTTTAAAATGAGACTTCAACAGAATTCTGATGAACTCTGAATCACATGTTGGTTGGGGCTCCCCTTGAGCAGAGTTTGCTGGTATCTTAAATAAGGTAGTTGTGGGAGCAAATGTGGCATTAAGATTTTAAGCCATAATCCCACAATGCCTTATTTTTGATGTTATTTATTGCTTGCCCCCAAGTGAGGCACGTGTATTTTTTTTTGCTATGCCACTGCGAAAAGATGAACTCAGAAGTTAGAGAATCTTGCTTATATGCAAGCCATTTTAATATGAATAAAGGATTAAAATGTGGACTACATCACACTATAAAATCAACACTATAACTAAAAATATTGTTTAAGTAATGCATGTATTAAGAACATCACTGTGAAAAAGATACATGTAGCTAAACTTTTTGTACTGTCATATTTTTAGAAGAAAGTGTAGACAGTGTTAGTGAAAGTATTCAAATTACCTCTGAAAACAGATTGCACATACTGATTTTAAAATCATTTGAAATTGCATTTGTATTATAATTTCATAGGTTCTACTGTCACTCTCAATCAAGGTATGAGGTTGACAAAAAAAGACATGCAGTTTTTTTTTTCTCTTTTTTTTTTTTGGAAAATAATATTACTGTTTCCAAATTTAAAACATGCAAAGCTATTTAGTTCTCCAGTTTGGTGTCCACTGCTAAAAACAACATATACTGGGTAATTAAATGGTTACAATTTAGAAGCACATGCTACAGAGAGAACTGAAATGGACACTGCCCATGGACGTGAGTGGCTACAGCAACAAATACACCTAATTTGTTGAAGATTTGTGGTAAATGACTCTTATGCCCCAGAGGTAGGAGGTAATCATTAAACCGTAATATGACAATTCAGTGGAGCAAATCGGACTATAGCAAGACTTAGAAAAAAAAAGAAAACCAACATATGTTGTCGGTTCATTTGTTCATTTTTAGCAACTGTATGAAAAATATCAATAAATGTTTATTAGAACAGTAAGAACATAACATGAAAGGATTTCATCTTGCATTTTTAAATGTTTTGAAACTACAGTGAGTGATATTTGACTTAAATTCTATTTTTGTTTCAGTATAATTCATTACGATGGCATCCACTTCTACTATAAAAATTGTCACTGACAGCATTTCCACACTGCACGGTTGTGGAACTTAAACTCCCAAGAGATATTTAGGTATACTAAGCAAAGCTTTATTTTACTTTGGCTGAGAATCAGCCACTGTTTGGCTTTGTTTATAAATGCAGGAGATAAGATGCATCCATTAATGACACCATTACTCAGTATGGGGGAAGCACTCTTAATTTAGCAGCACTGTTGTATGTGAGGTGCTGAAAAGTGGCCATCAGTCACTGCTTTTTGTTTACAGAACGTCATGGGGCTAAGAGGAAGTGATAGTGACGTTAGCCATATGGATGGGAAAATGCAGAGGAAATGCATCTGAAATACGTCTTTATACTGTAAATGCTTCTCCCAAGACTTTTAGACATCATTTAATGGCGGCTTCTTTCAAACCATCCATATGAGGCAGAGCTGAGGACAGTGGAATGACTTACCATATGCAAACTAATGAGGCTTAAAAGTCCCTGCCTTTCTTTCAAGTCCCATGGTAGTATTATGAAAACAGCTTAACTTGCCTGACTGATAGAACACCAAAAAGTAATTCTGGAAAGTATATTCTTAGTAAAAAAAAACAAAACAAAAAAAAACCCTAAAATTATTAGGTACACATAAAATAGTTTTAAGAAGAGCAATGACATTCTTAATAAAACTGTTATTAGTCACTAAAATGTACAGCAGGGTGTTTGCATGGTTATTAGTAACACTAATAGACAAAACTCAGTTAAAATATTTATTAACATTTTCAAACATGAAAAACTTCAGTATTCAAGCATGACATTGTATTAAAAAGGGAAAGGTGGGAAGTCTAAAGGCAGTAAGAAAAAAACGGATTCATACTTTGCAGTTGTCTGTATGCACTCAGTAGACGTGTTTTGTTAAAGCACTATATGCACCAGTCACACTGACAATTTTGTATTGAACAAAATATCAAAGTAAAATACTTCTTATATTCAAAGGTTGCATGCATATGCAGGATTTCCTCCTTCTTTTTTTTAATCTCTAACCTACTTATTTGCTAAAGTTCAGCTGTATATAGGAGACAACCTTTTTTTTCTTTTCACTCAGGCTGTCAATCATTCTTATATACTGAAAAAAGATGGTTACATAACCTGAGTTCTAAATCACAAAACTGACATCTTCAGGTTAAGGATCTTTTCTTATCTAACAGAGACAGTTATTTCTTACCCTAAAACTCTATCTATCACCTATCTCTAGTTAATTAAACCAACTAAATTCTTACTGACCTCTCTCTAAAAGTATAACTTCAGTGATATCTTTCTCTGACAACTAACACTTTGTCTCTGTGTGCTCTCTTTTTGTACAAATACTTCTTAATTGAGTAACTGTGCTTCACCATGGCTCACATATACCATTTATAATCTTATATTGTTAAGCAATTGTATTTTACTTTGTCATGCATATTCCATGTTTTATAAACTCTAATTGTTGACTGTATCTATGTTATTGTACAGTGTTTTCTTTTATTATTGTGGAGATTTTCTTCCTATGCTTCTGCTAAAAAAATTAGGCTTTTCTGTGCCTAGTCAGATCACCCTGTAAACAAGTGAAAAATAAATAAAATAAAATAAATTAAATATAACGAGAGATTTCTGTTTGCACTACTATAACCAAGTTCATAAATGGAAATGTGCCATAAGAAAGCCATGAAATATTCAAAAGCAGGTCTCCTGTGCCATCTAATTCTTACAGTATTACTATCAAGGTCAATGAAGCTCATTTCTTACAGGGGGACAGTCGTGTCTCAGAGTTTACCAACTACAGGATTTGTTGTAGCCCTCTGTCACGCCACAAAAATGGTTGATTACAGAGATCTCATTTCATGGTTACACAATAAAATGTAGGTAAAGCTAAGGGAAGGTGGTCAGTAGAACGGAAGCGGCCTACACTAGGACTACTGATGAAGAGAATGGCTTACGCTGCAAAAAGCCTGTCAAATAAAAAAATCGTGTTACCTGTAATGTTCTGCTCTTTAATAATGAAGTTAGAAAGACTCTATAAGGCATATATTTTAATTTGTATACAACACTGCAAGATAGGCTAGCAGTAATGACTGTTAAGTGAAATAAACTGGAAGTGAAGCAGGCTAGCTAATCTGGAATATTGACACTGGTAATAAAATGCAATCAAAACAAATGAGTTACATTACTTGAATAAACACATACTCCAAATACTTAATTCAGGATCTGGTTATTCATATGGCTTAAAGGCATGGATATGGTCATTAAAAGATTAATTTCCTTCAGTATTGTCTTGTCAGGGCAAAAAAAAAAATCCCATTCCTTTTTCTCAAGGGTGCCACCAAGGTGCACACTTTGAACTATAGCCTGTTTTCACTTAAGGATGATGCACAACATCTCTTTCAGCTGTGTTCAGTCCTGCTGTGTCATACAGGTTTCACCTTGTTACCTGTTCCCAGCTTTACTTGTAGGGCACAACATTTTAAATAATGCTCTTCTTTAGTCTCTGTAATCTATTTGGAGGAGGTGGAGAATGTTTTTCAGACTCTAACAACTGGCATATTTAGATTATGGCTCCAAATCATTTCCACAGTGGCAGAAATCCCCTTTTTCTGTTTCCATTGTCACATGTCTAACCTTTTAACAAATCAGAAAATGAAGCCTGATGAATGTGTCGTCCTGTAAATGCTTGACTTACTTTACAGCATAACTCGGTGCTTTTTTTTTTTTTTCATGTCTCCTACAAGGTAAGCTGTGGAAGTCTCTTTGTCCCTGTGCATTTGAGCACCATCCTTGTCTTTCCCAGAATCTTAGCAATGCTTCGGTAATCTGGACTGTCTATACAGCAGAAATGTCCATGTTGCTTTGTCCTTATCAGTACATGAAACTCAGTACATGGCATAGGGGATTGAGGCTATAAGACATAGTTCCTGTGGTACCTGGTTTAATTCCATCAACCCTCATTTGTGCACTGTGTGACTGAACAAGTTACTTAACCAGACAGTGCTTGTGAAAACTGGGAATTTGGGCTAGGCTTCTTGATGGTCCCCCTGCACTACAAGCCTGTTAATACTTGTGAACCTACTGTCGTCTGAATCTTGCAGATAACCTCTTACCCTTCTATGATGTAGTAGAAATAAACATTTTGGTTTATTTATGTACTTGATATCTGGGTTATAACCAAAGACAACATACAGTCACCATTCCTATATAAACTGATGACTTACATTCATTGCCCATGTGGCACACACAGTTTATAAAATCATAGACTGTTACACATACGACCTGAGCAAGTTTACACTCACTTTTACTAAAAGACTATATCTGTATACATGTGGACAAAGAAAATGCCAGCCAGAGTCTAATAGAGAGATATTTAAAACTGAGCTGGGATGAAACAAATAGAGAAAACATGAGAATGCAGGGTATGACAGGAAGAAGTGGAGATGAGACGATGACTAAATAATGTGAGAATGAGTGGCCGGGGAGTGAGCTAGTGAAGGTTTGGGGTAAAAATAGTATATTCCCAAACAGGGAACTGAATTTTATAAAGCGTGAATAAATGCTCACAATGTGTATTTTAAAGAACTGTAAGTTGGTGGACTACAAATTAGAGAGGTAATTCGGTTCTACACAGGAGCTACAATTTTGTAGAATGATGACAGGGATTTGTTTTCTGGAGCATTGAATAAAGGATGATATTTGAAAATAGAGTGTATTGTGTGACAGGATAGTGAGTGGAATTTATTGAAAACTTAATAATAAAGCAGGGAATGGGCATAAAGTTTAATATCTAAACATCTGTATAGGTGATAGCTAAGAGATAGGTAACCCTTTCTCTAATAATTAGGGTAACAATAAAGTATAAGAGTTAATTAAGATGTTAGTATTATGGAAATGTCTTTAAACCTTCAAGGGATACAGCGTCATCTAGGATTGACAGAAGTAAACCTTTACCAATAATGTAATTTTCAGAAGTATGGTGACTAAGAAATTTGAGTGAAGGCATCTTAAACATTGAATACAATATGTTTCTGAAATGTGATAGATGGTATTTGTAATTTTCTTTTTGGTAAGCCTATGGAGAACTGAAACCCACTGGTTTTGTTTTATGAACATATTTCATCAGTAGAGTGAGAAGCAGTTGATGCAGAAAATAAAAGGCAGACAAATGCACTAGTAGGTGCATTTGGTAGGTATAGTTAACTGAAATCATACATTCATAGATATTGCAAGGCCACTAAGTGTTATGAACATTTCCCAGTTGCCAGTACCAATTATCAGGCTGCACCTGCTTTCTCCAGGATGGATACGCTAATCAAACCCAGACTAAATGTGTGGGTACCCATCCAGTCATCTAATTTATATTTAAAGAAAGATAAGTGAGTTGTGCTGCTTAACATGCAAATTTAAACCAGAGATTCTGGAGGCTCTGGCTTATAAACTTGTCCCACCACTGCATTTTATTTATATGATAGTGAATATGTATGTCCCTGCTTCTGGTATTGGCTACAATACTCGACTTGCAGAGAAATAGGAGGCCCAGGACAGCTGGGACTCCAGTGACATGATAGGAGAGACAGAGAGCTCTCCTAAAAACCTTATAAGAGACTGAATAAAGAGAAAAAGATTCCAGCCTCACTTGTTAGCTCAGGGCTCTTAGGTCTGTGATCACTTAGCTAGGAACCTTTGGGGTCTTTCTAATTGTTTGGTATGTTAAGTGAGATACATACCAAAAGGATTATTGTGCTCAATTACTGGCCTTATCAATGCTGAGTATAAGGGACTGATTTACCTTTTAAGACCTTGGATGATATTCCTTTTACAATTAGCTAGGCTAAATAAAAGGAATTCTGGGTAGTCATTGTTAAATGATAGTCAAACTAGAGAGCGCTATCACCCAAAACAACTTGGTCCCTAATTACACTTTTGTTTTGTAGGGGTGTGTTGTGAATACAGTGTGGTGGGATGTGGGGATGGGTTATCTACTAAAAGTGATGACACTACTGTTTTTATCATTTAATTTGGGCCCATTTTAAGTATACCAAAAGTTTACTATGGGGAGAGTTCATCTTGTTGGGTTTGGGTGTCTCATGACGACTTAACAACAGCCCCCAGTTTGAAGTTGTCTGCAAACTTGGTTAGCCCAGAGGTCTTAGATCTCTGCTTGGAGATCTGAGAAATTAATATCAAAAAGGAGTGGTCCTAGCACCAGGCCCTGAGAGACACTACTGGTTTCTCTTGTACTTTATATTGAGGCACTGACAACTCATGCTGTGTGGGTACTGTCTATCTTATTACATATGGGCGGATTTTTAAAGCATTTAAGTTTTGTATGATGCCTGCATGGGGAATGGCGTTGAAGTCCTTGATCAAGTCAAGATACACCATGTGAACTGCATGACCACCATCTACAATCTCTGTAATCATTATGAAGATGTTTACCTGATTTAAATAGACAATAATACACCCTTTACAAAGCTGAATTGTTAAGGATCAAGTCTAAAAGCATTCCATATCACAGTTTATGAGGTCATTTATGATACATTCCATGGCTATTCAGATAATGTTTGTAAGGCGGATAGGTCTGCAATTACCTGAGTCGGTTGTAAGGTCACCATTATGGAGTAGCATCACCACTTAAAATATTACCCATACCAAGGCAGAGATAAACTGAGTGTTCTTCAGTACATGGTAAACAATGGAAAACTAACTGCACAGTTTTCTAGTCCATGCAGATGCCCCGAGTGAGGATCATAGCACCAGTTCAGTGTGTGCAGTTTGTAATGGAAAGAATGTGGTCCTCGGCATTCTCAGTGTCATAAGGTGTGTCACTAAATAATCGGCTACATGCCTTTACTTGATATTTTTGAACTCATTAATTGGTAGGAAGAAATAATGTAACACTTGTTCTATCAGTAAGATCATAGAATTCAAAACAAAGTAGGGCAATAAAGAAATGTCACCAGTGAACATTATCACACCCTCAAAGAATGCAGTCATGGCTACTGCATATCCTGGTCTTCTTATACAGGCTAGCTAAAATTGTACACATTACTTTGCTTCCTTAGAGCAGTATCCTGACTATTAAATTGCATACCTTGCTGAAGTTATTTTACTGTTGTTAAACTCTGTTAATTGTTACCTAGTTAAACTCTGTTGTTACCTAATATGCCATCACTGTTCTACCCTTAATACTAGGGGGTGTTAAATATTAGTCCTACACTCTGTTGTAATATATTTTTGAAATCTTTTAACTGCATTCTTTAAGCAATTTTTTAGTGGTGGTCTCACTTTTTAAAGTGAGTCTGTTGTGTGTTCTTAGCATTTTTCCTTCCTTGTTTTCCCCTGCTGTATGACTATGGAGTTGACATAAAGTCTGGGAGTATAAAAGCTGCAGGGGTGGTAGTGTATCTTTTGTGTTTATTTTGAGTTACGTTTTGTTTAATTTACCAAAAATCACCAAAATTAACTTGAAGAATGGTGGTTCAAATGAATACAGGTAAAACAAAAAGGGGGTGTATTTGCTGCACTTCTTGGTACCATCTGGTCATTGCTCAGGTAGATGTAAAACATCCCATGGAACTTATCAAAAAGAATTGGGAAATGTCCCTAGTCATTATGACTACCACCTTGGGTTCTCCCCTGAAAAGAGGCGACTGTTCTAGTGGGACTATAACAACCAACAAGGCACATATGGAAAGATAAGGAAATACCTAATACAAACACACACAAGTATGTACACTGCTCGCTAAGTCACAAGGTACTTGAGTGCACAGCTGCTGAAGTACTGTTTGGAACTGCAAGTTATAAACAATTCTTCTCACTGGTTTCCTTCTGTAAATAGGTTTTGTCCACTGGGGTTAATCTGATCAACAAAGTGTAATTAATAAGTAAATAAGTCATGTGGTCTTACATCATCAGAAAAGACAACTTTTCCCAAACAGTGTAATAAAATCACAAAACATATTCCAAGCACAGTGATCTGAATGTCAGCAGTATAGCATATTTGATGCATTAGAAAAAAATATTTTGCAGCTGCACATGATAAGGCCGATAACTGCATATAGCATTATGGATGAAAATATAATTCCTGGACATAATCTGATCCATTACGATAGGAAACATATCACAGTTCACTGAAAAAGATCTAGAGTAAATATTATATAAGTACTGCCAAAAAATGGGTGTATGTTCTTAAAAAATAAGAAAATATAGGAAGCACGAAGAAATGCAAAATAGAAACAAGATACGAGTTCCATAAAACTAAAAATACTAGTACACAACATACCTCTCAACTGTACAGATTTTGCAGAATGTCTAGATTTTTGCTCATATTTTTCAACCGCTTCTCATAAAATTGTGGTTTTCTTACAAATCATTGGCAAACCATTAAAAACTGCAGTCAGAAAATAATGACAGACATTTGAGTTTTAGACTTCATGTCCTTCAGAAAATTCATGCTAATGCAAAACCTGTTATTCAATCAACTTTCTAAGTTTGTAAGAGCAATATTTTAAAAAGTGTCCATATTTTTGGGCCTTTGTCCCCCCATTGTATATGGTTTTGTCCAGATTTCTTGCACTAAGAGGTTGAGAGGTATGATGATAGTTCAAATGTGGAAGATGCTAACAATACATACACACATTGCAATCAAACCAAAAAGTTCATAAAATTGCAACGCGCTACTATGCAACAAACCTTCATGACAAATATCACTAAAAAGATGATGCCATAAAGAGACAGATCATAATGAAGATAGCACGTAATAATCAGAATGAGTTTTCTGACATGATAACACAGATATAAAGTGATTGGGCAAAAGCCTAACCAAGCAAAAAATAGAAGGAATCCGCATCAGACAAAACACAATCAACAACTCAAACTGGTCGATGTGTTCTCATATCTACACGGAGTGAAGAAATATCATAGCTGAAGATGTGAAAGAGGGAAACTTCCATCACTAAGGGTAAGATATTTATAAGTAATGAGACTTGGAAAAAAATGCAGTTAAAATAATCCAAAGACTACGAATAATTTTCTTGGCTATCAGGGAAACTTGATAAAGGTGCTGAATCAATACCAATGATATTCTGTGTTAGGATACAGTATACTTAAAATGAGCCACATAAGTGGCAGACAGTGTGCTGCCATGCACTAAAACACTATACAGTGTACATTCCTATTGAACAAGCTTTGTACCAGAGATAAAAAGGAATCACTTCTCCTTTCTATACACGTATATACAATTAAAAAGGTTTATCTTAGCTTATCTCCATGTTCTAACAGATTCTTGTAGTAATATTGCTGAAGATTCATTCATTAGTTTACATCCAGCATTAAAAAATAATTGGTGATTATCCGATACTTCAAAATCGATTAGAATTTCTCACAAGACTCATTTTCATATCCCCTCATAAAGTTATTTGTGTTATCACAGCTTAATTATGTTAACTACAGGAATGGAAAAACACTTGCAGAGAAAATATACTTACCTGAAACCTGGCATCATTATGTCACAGTGTTGCAGCTGGATTTGATCAGGGCACATTTGCCCACATTTGCTGAGTAGCATCAATATAGATACCCCCCCCCCCCCCGAAAAAAAAATCTATCTGTGACATAGCCAGAAATGTATGTGATAGTGTGAAAAAGTTCTTGGTATGTTACCTCTTAACATGTTAATGGTATTTGATGGCATCATCCACCAACACCATTTAAACACACACTGTCAGTACACTTTCTGATGGTACTAGCCAATGGTTTAGAAAATGCACTGAAGGTTGATCTGAGGTTGCAATACTGGGTAGTACCACCTCCTATCATCTATCAGTCCTTGTGGTGTTCCACAGAGCTCTGCTGTTGGTTCACTTCTGTCTGCTGTCTTTGTGAATGACACATGAAAACATTATGCTGCTGATAGCGCAACACACTCTCCTGATGACTTGATCCTGCTTTGCTGACTTCACAGGTATAACTATTTTCATGGCTGGTTGTCCTGTTTTGGTGTGTACGTAAATATCCTAACAGTAAAATTGTGGACTAACTCCATTGGTGTAGAGGGAGAGAGACCAGACTACGATTCAGCTCACCCAATTGCAATTAGTGACTTAAGCACCTATTACAGATGGCAGGTGTGTGTGTGTGTGTGTGTGTGTGTGTGTGTGTGTGTGTGTGTGTGTGTGTGTGTGTGTGTGTGTGTGTAATGATGACGCTTAACCAGTTCATCTTTGTTTAGAGAGGGAGGAATCGAGTGATCAGGCATGTTCTGCATGGCTGAATCCCATTTGGTGATGAGGGGATCACATGGGAGGCACAGTCTTCCTGGGTAGGTCCACTTAATTACATTACATGTAAAGGAATGAGAATACATCCAAAGGCCTAATACAGAATAGTTACTGGATATGAATAGGGCATGCACAGTAGAATGTAGGGCTTAAAAGGAATGAAAGGGCTCAAGAGCTGTTGTCCAGGGAAATCAGCAAGTCCACAAAGTGACCAAGAGGCAAAGCCGGATGGTTAGTGCAGGGGAAATAGACAAATAAACAAATTAATTAAATGAAATGCTTAGTGTTTGATAATATAGTAGTCTCTTTTTCAAATGCTCTTGACTTCTGTTTCACCTTGTGGATCATTCACCCATCAAGGCTGTGAATTCTGTTATGCTTAAGTCGTCTTGGATAATAATAAAGTCCAGTATGAAATCATGTCACGACCATCAATGCAGCAATAATCAGATGTTTAGTGTGCTGGGAAAGGCCAGTGATGCTAAGGTCAGCACACCAGCCACACCAGCTCATGCTGTCCTGCATCTCATGTTACTGCATTTGCGTCTCGTGTACTAATTACATTTCCCCAAACAATCCCATAATCTTACTGCATTTGTCTTGTGTACTAATTACATTTCCCCAAACAATCCCATAATCTTACTGCGTTTGTCTCGTGTACTAATTACATTTCCCCAAACAATCCCATAATCTTATTGCGTTTGTCTCGTGTACTAATTACATTTCCCCAAACAATCCCATAATCTTACTGTATTTGTCTCGTGTACTAATTACATTTCCCCAAACAATCCCATAATCTTATTGCGTTTGTCTCGTGTACTAATTACATTTCCCCAAACAATCCCATAATCTTAGTGCGTTTATCTTGTGTACTAATTACATTTCCCCAAACAATCCCATAATCTTATTGCGTTTGTCTCGTGTACTAATTACATTTCCCCAAACAATCCCATAATCTTAGTGCGTTTATCTCATGTACTAATTACATTTCCCCAAACAATCCCATAATCTTACTGCATTTGTCTCATGTACTAATTACATTTCCCCAAACAATCCCATAATCTTACTGCGTTTGTCTTGTGTACTAATTACATTTCCCCAAACAATCCCATAATCTTACTGCGTTTGTCTCGTGTACTAATTACATTTCCCCAAACAATCCCATAATCTTACTGCGTTTGTCTCGTGTACTAATTACATTTCCCCAAACAATCCCATAATCTTACTGCGTTTGTCTCATGTACTAATTACATTTCCCCAAACAATCCCATAATCTTACCGCGTTTGTCTCGTGTACTAATTACATTTCCCCAAACAATCCCATAATCTTACTGTGTTTGTCTTGTGTACTAATTACA